>NC_135957.1:78595022-78892237 GCF_053455715.1 Rhinoraja longicauda
GCAGAGATCAGCCGTGATTGAATGGCGGAGTGGACTCCTAGAACTTGTGAACATCAAAGAGCATGAATCATTTCATGCGCTTTATGTCACGGGGCTTTGGGCAGAGCTTAAAGCCCATCCTTTCCTGTGAGGCACATTTATGGATGGTTCCAGTGTCTGATAGCAGTGCCCGATGGATAGTGGCAACTTCAATAGCAGAACAAGTGACAGCCACCCAACATCTCAATTCTGCTGTGCACAGTACCAGCTAAGATTAAGATAACTTTAGACTTTAGATTCTACAGCTACAGCACAGAAACAGGCCCTTTGGCCCATCGAGTCCACGCCGTACACTAGCAATATCGTACACACTAGGGACAATTTACAATTTTTACCAAAGACAATTAACCTACAAACCTGTACGTCTTTGGAGTGTGGGAGGAAACCGGAGCACCGGGAGAAAACCCACGTGGTCGCGGGGAGAACATTCAAACTCCGTACAGACAAGATTCAAGATTCAAGATTCTTTATTTGTCATCCAAAAAACAAGTTTTTTGGACGAAATTTCGTCACCCACAGTCCAACAATAAGAGCAATAAAATAAGCAAATTACACAACCCCAACCAAACCAAAACCCCCCAAAAAGAAACATCCATCACAGTGAGTCTCCTCCAGTCCCCTCCTCACTGTGATGGAAGGCTAGAATGTCTTTTCTCTTCCCCTGCCGTCTTCTCCTGCGGTCAGGCTGTTGTCGTTGCCATGTTCCAGGCTGCGCCGGACGGTGAAATGTCCGCAACGGGCCGACCCAAGCCCCGCTGCAAGTCGGGGCGGTCGGGGCTCCCGACATTGAAGCCCCCGCCGAGCAGAGAGAATTCCGTGGCCTATTTCAGGCCGCGCCGGACGGTGAAATGTCCGCGGCGGGCCGACCCAAGCCCCGCGATCCGGGGCGGGCGAACACGCTGCCGCTGCCGGAGCTCCCGATGTCGGCATCCACGCGGCCCGAGCCTAAGGCGAGTCGCAGCCGCTCCCGCAGCCTCCGAGAACGGCCGGCTCCGTTGATGGTGAGTCTGGTCCGCGGGCTCTGCGAACCAGAGCCCTGAAGGCCGCCAGCTCCAGGAGTTTGGCCGATGGTAGGCCGCAGCAGGAACGGAGACCCGACCTAGAAAACAAAGGTCGGGTCTCCGTTCGGAAGGGACAAATATACAATTTTACAGTTCCTCCCTCCCCCCCACACACACACATAGTACACAACCACAAAAACACGACATCACATTTACAATTAAGACAAAATCCCCCAACAAAAACACAAAGACAAACGGACTGCAGGTAAGCCGCAGCTGCTAGGGCAGCGCCGCCATCTTCACCCGTAGTGAGGATCAAACCCGTGTCTCTGGTGCTGAAAGGCAGCAACTCTACCGCTGTGTCACCGTGCTTTGCTTGTCACAGATGATCTCGCAACCAACACTTAGCACCAAACCTCTACCATACTGCTTCATCCCGTGAAGAGCAATGGAAGACAATAAATTAATTGAATGTGAGGAAGAGTCTCTGTGAGTATCCAGAGTGTAAACGATATTGTATTCCATCACACGTGAGCGAAAGGCCCTGCTGAAGCATTGTCAAATTGTCAATAGACGGAAATGCCTCAAGAATGATCCATCTTGGCCTCCCACTAAGATCTGCTCAATCACAGATGAAAGACCTCTTAACTTGTGTTCCTCTTTGCACAGATTTTGTCGGAGATGCTGTGCACTTTCTGAGTTCCTACTTTTATTCCAATCTTCAGCCAGTTAAATTCCACTTCCTGGGATATCAATAAAGGGGGACCTCATTGCAACTTACCAAATAGTGAAAGGCCTGGATAAAGTGGATTTGGAGAGGATGTTTCCACTAGTGGGAGAGATTCCACTAGTGGGAGAGCCTCAGAATAAAAGGACAAACCTTTAGAAAGGAGATGAGGAGGAAATTCCTTAGTCAGAGGGTGGTGAATCTGTGGATTCATTGCCACAGACGGCTGTGGAGACCGTCAATGGATATTTTTAAGGCCGAGATTGATGGATTCTTGATTAGTACGGGTGTCAGGGGTTATGGGGAGAAGGCATGAGAATGGGATTGAGAGGGAATGATAGATCAGCCATGATTGAATGGCGGAGTAGACTTGATGGGCTGAATGCTGCTCCTATCACTTATGTCCTTATGAACAGTATTCAAAATCCTCAGAGCTTGCTTTCTCCGATGTTGTTCCTTTCTTGATGCTTCCCAGGTCAGATTCATTTTTCCTTGCTATTGAGGGCGTGCAGCGTAGGTTTACTAGGTTAATTCCCAAAATGGCGGGACTGTCATATGTTGAAAGACTGGAGCGACTAGGCTTGTATACACTGGAATTTAGAAGGATGAGAGGGAACCTTATCGAAACGTATAAGATTATTAAGGGGTTGGACACGTTAGAGGCATGAAACCTGTTCCCAATGTTGGGGAGTCCAGAACAAGGGGCCACAGTTTAAGAATAAGGGGTAGGCCATTTAGAACTGAGATGAGGAAAAACCTTTTCAGTCAGAGAGTTGTGAATCTGTGGAATTCTCTGCCTCAGAAGGCAGTGGAGGCCAATTCTCTGAATGCATTCAAGAGAGGGCTAGATAGAGCTCTTAAGGATAGCGGAGTCAGGGGGTATGGGGAGAAGGCAGGAACGGGGTACTGATTGAGAATGATCAGCCATGATCACATTGAATGGCGATGCTGGCTCGAAGGGCCGAATGGCCTCCTCCTGCACCTATTGTCTATTGAATGGCGGCACTCTCTGCAGCCACAGACCACCTCGTCTTTCAGCAGTGCAGACCAGCTTTAACCATCACCAGCCATTCACAGTATTGACTCCTCCTGTGGTGTGCAGTCAATCAGAAGCACAATTAGTGATGGCTGGGTGCTCTAATCATGGAAGTGCTTGCAATTCCACCTGCACTGCGATCTACATGTGGCTGCTAATCACACATTGCAATGCCTGTACGCTTTTGCAAGTCCTAACAATCTAGCTCCTTGATTTGAAGCTGCCACTGTTTTTAGTTTAGTTTAGTTTTAGGAGGTGGGAATCGAACCCAGATCTGTGCTGTGAGGCAGCAACTCTACCAGCTGGGCCACTGCCTTTTTAATCCTTTTAGTCCTTTTTACATCTACTAGTTCTTTCCATTTGATACCAGCGGTCTGTAAACCTGACATTTGCCCCATTATGAGTTTATATTTAATTACAACAATTATTTTATGATTACAATAATAATTATAATTGCAATCACAATTATAATTAAAGTTCACTCTTTTCTTTAGTTCAATTTCAACATGAAAACTTGGCTTAATGCTGCCTGATAAGTTTTCGAAAGGAAATCCGTCTTTACTAAAATACAGTATTTGGTTTTGATTTGTCCAGTTCTAGATACAGTAGTGTAATTTAAGGCATAAAGCCGAAAGAAGTTAAAACAGGCCATTAATGTTTTTTCATCCAGAGAGTTGTGAATCTGCGTAATTCTTTGCAACAGAAGGCAGTGGCCAATTCACTGAATGTTTTTATGAGAGAGTTAGATATAGCTCTGAGGGCTAAAGGAATCAAGGGATGTGGGGTGAAAGCAGGAATGGGGTACTGATTTTGGATGATCAGCCATGATCATATTGAATGGCGGTGCTGGCTCGAAGGGCCGAAGGGCCGAAAGGCCTACTCCTGCACCTATTTTTCTATGATAGCGGCGTGGCTGATTTTACATATTTCAAGTTGAATTTTCTACCCCTTCCCCATAAGCATTGATTTCTTTTTTTCCTATCTATGTTTTAGTCCAAACAGGCAGAAAACCTCCCAAAAGAAATCCCTGTACTGTTCCAGCAACTCAGATTTGATAAGAGAACCAGATTTGTTAAGAGAACTCGAGGTAAAGGAACCGCTTGGAGGTAGTGATCATAATATGATTAGTTTTAATCTGCAATTTCAGAAGGAGAAGGTTAAATCGGAAGTGTCAGTGTTGCAGTTGAACAAAGGGGACTATGAAGGCATGAGAGAGGAGCTGGCCAAGGTAGACTGGAAAGGGATCCTAGCAGGATTGACGGTGGAACAGCAATGGCAGGAATTTCTGGGCATAATCCGGAAGACGCAGGATCATTTCATTCCAAAAAGGAAGAAAGATTCTAAGGGTAGTAGGAGGCATCCGTGGCTGACAAGGGAAGGTAGGGATGGAATAAAACTAAAAGAAAAGATGTATTACACAGCAAAGAGTAGCCGGAGGCCAAAGGATTGGGAAACTTTCATAGGACAACGGAAGGTAACAAAACAGGCAATACGGGCCGAAAAGATGAAGTACGAGGGGAAGCTGGCCAAGAATATAAAGAAGGACAGTAAAAGCTTCTTTAGATATGTTAGGAGAAAAACAGTAGCAAAGTCAAATGTGGGTCCCTTGAAGGCAGACACGGGTGAAATTATTATGGGTAACAAGGAAATGGCAGAAGAGTTGAACAGGTACTTCGGATCTGTCTTCACTAAGGAAGACACAAACAATCTCCCAGATGTACTGGAGGACAGAGGATCTAGGGGGGTAGAGGAACTGAAAGAAATTTTCATTAAGCGAGAAATAGTATTGGGTAGACTAATGGGACTGAAGGGTGAGAAATTCCCTGGGCCTGATGGTCTGCATCCCAGGGTCCTCAGGGAGGTGGCTCTAGAAATAGTGGACGCATTGGTGATCATTTTCCAATGTTCAATAGATTCAGGATCAGTTCCTGTGGATTGGAGGATAGCTAATGTTATCCCACTTTTCAAGAAAGGAGCGAGAGAGACAACGGGTAATTACAGACCAGTTAGCCTGACTTCGGTGGTGGGAAAGATGTTGGAGTCAATTATTAAAGAGGTAATAACGGTGCATTTGGATAGCAGTAAAAGGATAAGTCCAAGTCAGCATGGATTTTTGAATGGGAAATCATGCTTGACTAATCTTCTGGAATTTTTTGAGGACGTGACAAGTAAAATGGATGAAGGGGAGCCAGTGGATGTAGTGTATCTAGACTTTCAGAAAGCCTTTGATAAGGTCCCACACGGGAGATTGGTGACTAAAATTAGAGCACATGGTGTTGGGGGTAGGGTGTTGACATGGATAGAAAATTGGTTGGCAGACAGGAAGCAAAGAGTAGGAGTAAACGGGTCCTTTTCAGAATGGCAGGCAGTAGCGAGTGGAGTGCCGCAAGGCTCAGTGTTGGGGCCGCCACAGTTTACCATATAAATTAATGATTTGGAAGAGGGAATTAGAAGCAACACTAGCAAGTTTGTGGATGACACAAAGCTGGGTGGCAGTGTAAACTGTGAAGAGGATGTTAGGAGGTTGCAGGGTGACCTGGACAGGTTGAGTGAGTGGGCAGATGCGTGGCAGATGCAGTATAATATAGATAAATGTGAGGTTATCCACTTTGGCGGCAGAAACAAGGAGGTAGATTATTATCTCAATGGAGTTAGGTTAGGTAAGGGGGAGGTCCAGCGAGGCCTGGGTGTCCTTGTACACCAGTCACTGAAAGTTGGCGTGCAGGTACAGCAGGCAGTGAAGAAAGCTAATGGAATGTTGGCCTTCATAACAAGAGGATTTCAGTATAGGAGTAAAGAGGTTCTTCTGCAGTTGTATATGGCCCTGGTAAGATTACATCTGGAGTATAGTGTGCAGTTTTGGTCTCCTAATTTGAGGAAGGGCATCCTTGTAATTGAGGCAGTGCAGCGTAGGTTCACGAGATTGATCCCAAGGATGGTGGGACTGACATACGAGGAAAAATTGAAATGACTAGGCTTGTATTCACTGGAGTTTAGAAGGATGAGAGGGGATCTTATAGAAACATATCAAATTATAAAAGGACTGGACAAGCTAGATGGAGGAAAAATGTTCCCAATGTTGGGCAAGTCCAGAACCAGGGGCCACAGTCTTAGAATAAAAGGGAGGCCATTTAAAACTGTGGTGAGAAAAAACTTTTTCACCCAGAGAGTTGTGAATTTGTGGAATTCTCCGCCACAGAGGGCAGTGGAAGCCAAATCGCTGGATGGATTTAAGAGAGAGTTAGATAGAGCTCTAGGGGCTAGTGGAATCAACAGACAATAGACAATAGGTGCAGGCGTAGGCCATTAGGCCCTTCGAGCTAGCACCACGCACTCAAGGAGCATTTGGATAGCAGCAACATGATTGTTGCGAGTCAGCATGGATTTACGAAGGGAAATCATGCTTGACTAATCTTCTGGAATTTTTTGAGGATGTAACTAGGAAAATTGACTGGGGAGAGCCGGTGAATGTGGTGTACCTCGACTTTCAGAAAGCCTTTGACCAGGTCCCACATAGGAGATTAGTGGGCAAAATTAGAGCACATGGTATTGGGGTAGGGTACTGACATGGATAGAAAACTGGTTGACAGACAGAAAGCAAAGAGTGGTGATAAATGGGTCCCTTTCAGAATGGCAGGCAGTGACTAGTGGGGTACCGCAAGGCTCGGTGCTGGGACCGCAGCTATTTACAATATACATTAATGACTTGGATGAAGGGATTAAATGTACCATTAGCAAATTTGCAGATGATACAAAGCTGGGAGGCAGTGTGAACTGTGAGGAAGATGCTATGAGGTTCCAGGGTGACTTGGCCAGGTTGTGTGAGTGGGCGGATGCATGGCAGATGCAGTTTCATGTGGATAAGTGTGAGGTTATCCACTTTGGTGGTAAGAATAGGGAAGGCAGATTATTATCTGAATGGTGTCAAGTTAGGAAAAGGGGACGTACAACGAGATCTGGGTGTCCCCATATGTTTTTCCTCATCTCCGTTCTAAATGGCCAATGGAATGGAAAGCCAATGGAATGTTGGCCTTCATAACAAGAGGAGTTTAGTATAGGAGCAAAGAGGTCCTTCTGCAGTTGTACATGGCCCTAGTGAGACCACATCTGGAGTACTGTGTGCAGTTTTGGTCTCCAAATTTGAGGAAGGATATTCTTGCTATTGAGGGCGTGCAGCATAGGTTTACTAGAGTAATTCCTGGGATGGCGGGACTGTCATATGTTGAAAGACTGGAGCGACAAGGCTTGTATACACTGGAATTTAGAAGGATGAGAGGGGATCTTATTGAAATATATAAGATTATTAAGGGGTTGGACACGTTAGAGGCAGGAAACATGTTCCCAATGTTGGGGGAGTCCAGAACCAGGGGCCACAGTTTAAGAATAAGGGGTAGGCCATTTAGAACGGAGATGAGGAAAAACATTTTCAGTCAGAGAGTTGTAAATCTGTGGAATTCTCTGCCTCAGAAGGCAGTGGAGGCCAATTCTCTGAATGCATTCAAGAGAGAGCTAGATAGAGCTCTTAAGGATAGTGGAGTCAGGGGGTATGGGGAGACGGCATGAACGGGGTACTGACTGAGAATGATCAGCCCTGATCACATTGAATGGCGGTGCTGGCTCGAAGGGCCGAATGGCCTACTCCTGCACCTATTGTCTATTGTCTATTCTGGTAGGAAGCAGTGAGTGGTGGTGGAAGGTTGTTTTTCAGATTGGAGGCGTATGTTTAGTGGTGTGCCTTGGGCATTGATGCTGGGCTCATTGTTGTTTGTCATCTATATCAATGATTTGGAAAGAATGTACAAGGCACGATTAGTAAGTTTGTGCAGGTGGACACTAAATTAGGTGGTATCGTCGACAGTGACGGTGGTTATTGAGAATTACAGCGGGATCTTGATCATTTGGGCAAGTGAACTAAGGACTAGCAAATAAAGTTTAAATCAAATAAGTGTGAGGTGTTGCATTTTTTAAATCAAACTAGGGCACGATCTTCCCTGTGAATGGTCGGGCTTTGGCGAGTGTTGTGGAGAGAGAAAGCAATGAGTACAAGTACGTCTGAAGAAGGGTCTCGACCCGAAACGTCACCCATTCCTTCTCTCCAGAGATGCTGCCTGTCCCGCTGAGTTACACCAGCAGTTTGTGTTTATCTTTGGTATAAAACAGCATCTGCAGTTCCTTCCTACACATTACAAGTATATAGAGTGTAAGAAAATAACTGCAGATGCTGGTACAAATCGAAGGTATTTATTCACAAAATGCTGGAGTAACTCAGCAGGCCAACCTCATCTATTGCATCCGCTGCTCCAGATGTTAACTTTCTTACATCGGCGAAACCAAACGCAGGCTGGGCGATCGCTTCGCTCAACACCTGCGCTCAGTCCGCATTAACCAATCGGATCTCCCGGTGGCTGAGCACTTCAACTCCCCCTCCCATTCCCAGTCTGATCTTTCTGTCATGGGCCTCCTCCAGTGTCACAGTGAGGTCCACCAGAAATTGGAGGAACAGCACCTCATATTTCGCTTGGGCAGCTTGCAGCCCAGCGGTAAGAACATTGGCTTCTACAACTTTAGATAGTTCCTCTGTCCCTCTCTTCCCCTCTCCCTTCCCAGATCTCCCACTGTCTTCCTGTCTCCACCTATATCCTTCCTTTGTCCCGCCCCCCTGACATCAGTCTGAAGAAGGGTCTCTACCCGAAACGTCGCCCATTCCTTCTCTCCTGAGATGCTGCCTGACCTGCTGTGTTACCCCAGCATTTTGTGAATAAGTACAAGTATATAGTTCTCTGAAATGGTGTCACCGGTAGATAGGCTGGTGAAGAGGTCTTTTAGCATGTTGGCCTTCATCAATCAGGGAATTGAGTATTATAATTGGGACATTATGTTACAGTTGTACAAGGTGTTGGTGTGGCCATATTTTGGAGTATTGTGTTCAGTTTCGATCACTCTGCATTTGGAAGGATGTTGTTAAGCCGGAAAGAGCACAGAGAAAGTTTATGAGGATATGGACAGGACTCGAGAGGCTGAGCTATAGAGAAAGGTTGTACAGGAGGGAAAGATTTAATAAGAAATTGAGAGGCAATGTTTTCACAAAAAGGGTGGTTGGAATATGGAACAAGCTGCCAGAGGAGGTTGTTTAAGCAGATACAAAACAACATTTAAATGTCTTTTCAATTTTGTTATTGTATCTGCTTCAACTACCTCCTTTGGCAGCTTGTTTCATATACCCACCACCCTTTGTGTGAATACTGTGGCAAGGTATATGGCTAGGAAAGGTTTAGAGGGATATGGGCCAAATGCGGGCAAATGGGACTTTTAGTTTAGTTTAGAGATACAGCGCGGAAACAGGCCCTTCAGCCCACTGAGTCCATGCCGACCAACGATCCCCACACACTAACACTATCCTACACACACCAGGGACAATTTACAATTTTACCAAGCCAAATTGCCTACACACCTGTACGCCTTTGGAGTGTAGGAGGAAACCGGAGCTCCCGGAGAAAACCCATGCAGGTCATGGGGAGAACGTCCAAACTCCATACAGACAGCACCTGTAGTCAGGATCGAACCCAGGTCTCTGGCAATGTAAGGCAGCAACTTTACCGCTGCACCATCATGTTGCCCACTTGCTTGGATGGGGCATTTTGGTCGGCTTTGATGAGTTGAGTCGTAGGGCCTGTTTCCAAACTATATGACTCTATGACTCCATGTTAACTATCCCTTTTTTATATTTATAAGATTTAAAAGATGATAATTTTCAAATTATGATGCTATAGGTTATTTTTACCCTGGCACCACAAAATAATTTGCATTAAATTTGGTCTAATTTGAATTGTACAAAAATTAGTTTTAATAATAGTGAACAAAAGATCATTACAATTAGTAACCACGTAACTGCATTTAAACAATAAGCTGCTGTTCACTCAACCCATTGTGCATTGCAGTCTACTGTTTAATGTAAATCACCAGTTTGTGCATTCAGGTACTATTTATAAAGTTTCCAGATGTGAGATAATAGTTAAATAATTGAGTAGTTAGCATTGGATAATTAAGCATTAGGCAGCTACACTTTGGCTAATACACCAGTATTACTCCAGTAGATCCCATGCATAGTTGCTCAAGTTCAATGGTTACAACGAAACACTACTCTAATAGTGCCTCATTTATGACAAAAAAGTCTATATGTTGTTCATTTCCTTTCAGAGATGCAGCAAGTAAACAGGCCTTTCAGATCACCCCGTACACCAACACTATCCTGCACACTAGGGACAATTTTTATTTAAGCCAATTAACCTACAAACCTGTTGGAGTGTGGGAGGATCTGGAGGAAACCCACGCGGTCCAGGGAGAACATACAAACTCCATACAGACAGCACCCGTGATCAATATCAAACCTGGGACTCTGGCGCTGTAAGGTAACAACTCTACCGCTGCATCACTGTGCCGTATTGAAATAGCAACTCACATTAATTTTATCATGTAAATCAAAATCCCAAAGTATTTATGAAGGGGAGAGTAACTGAATGCAAACTTGCTCGAAGCTTTGAAGAAAGTTTTAAAAGCTGCAGTGTCAGAGAGTGCTGGAAGGTGTTGAGTATGGATGGAATATGGGGCACAACGCTCATCATAGGGTTGCACAATGGGCCATGAGTCATAGAGGTAGAGAATCATACAGCACGGAAATGAAGACGTTCAGCCCAACTTGCCCAGGCTGACCAGGTTGTCCCCCATCTACGCTAGTCCCATCTGCCCGAATTTGCCCCATATCCCACTAAACCTTTCCTATCCATGTAACTGTCCAAATGTCTTAAAGATTGCAAAGAATCTGGCTTAGTCTGAGTGTGTCTGGAATAGCAGGGTCAGTAGACGGGAAGTGCACTGCCTGGTGTGACTTAAAGAAGATGACTTCAGTCTTCCTGTTGTTCAAATTTAGAACGTACAAGTTTAGTTAATTTACTTTAGTTTAGTTTATTGTCACATGTACCGAGGTACAGTGAAAAGCTGTGTGTTATGTGTGTGGGATATTATCGAAAAAGCTGTGGGATCTTATCGAAACGTATAAAATTATTAAGGGGTTGGACACGTTAGAGGCAGGAAACATGTTCCCAATGTTGGGGGAGTCCAGAACAAGGGGCCACAGTTTAAGAATAAGGGGGAAAGGCCATTTAGAACTGAGATGAGGAAAAACTTTTTCAGTCAGAGAGTTGTGAATCTGTGGAATTATCTGGCTCAGAAGGCAGTGGAGGCCAATTCTCTGAATGCATTCAAGAGAGAGCTAGATAGAGCTCTTAAGGATAGTGGAGTCAGGGGGTATGGGGAGAAGGCAGGAACGGGGTACTGATTGAGAATGATCAGCCATGATCACATTGAATGGCGGTGCTGGCTCAAAGGGCCGAATGGCCTCCTCCTGCACCTATTGTCTATTGTCTATTGTGTTGCGTGCTATCCAGTCAGCGGAAAGACAATACATGATTACAATCAAGCCATCCACAGTGTACAGATACAGGATAAAGGGAATAATGTTTAGTGCAAGATAAAGTCCAGTAAAGTCCGATAAATGATAGTCCGAGGCCTTCAATGAAGGAGATGTCCGCTCTCTAGTTGTTGGTAGGATGGTTCAGTTGCCTGATAACAGCTGGGAAGAAACTGTCCCTGAATCTGGAGGTGTGCGTTTTCACACTTCTGTACTTTTTGCCCGATGGGAGAGGGGAGAAGAGGGAGTGGCCGGGGTGAGACTCGTCCTTTCTCTGTCCTTTTGCTAGCTGTCCTGCTGAGTATCCTGTTTTCATGCTGGTGGCTGCCACCATGAGCCGACGCCCTGATCCATTATATCTGCGGCACGGTGGCGCAGCGGTAGAGTTGCCGCCTTCCAGCGAATGCAGCGCCGGAGACTCAGGTACGATCCTGACTACGGGCGCCGTCTGTACGGAGTTTGTACGTTCTCCCCGTGACCTGCGTGGGTTTTCTCCGAGATCTTCGGTTTCCTCCCACACTCCAAAGACGTACAGGTATGTAGGTTAATTGGCTGGGTAGAATGTAAAAATTGTCCCTAGTGTGTGTAGGATTGTGTTAATGTGCGGGTATCGCTGGGCGGCGCGGACTCGGTGGGCCGAAGGGCCTGTTTCCGCGCTGTATCTCTAAATCTAAATCTAAAAAAAAAATCCGTTCTGTGGAAATCATTGCCACAGAAGGCTGTGGAGACCAAGTCAATGGATGTTTTTAAGGCAGAGATAGACAGTTTCTTGATTAGCACGGGTGTCAGTGGTTATGGGGAAAAGGCAGGAGAATGGGGTTAGGAGAGAGAGATAGGTCAGCCATGATTGAATGGGTGAGGAGACTTGATGGGCCGAATGGCCTGATTCTGCTCCGATCACTTATGACCTTATAAAGAGGTCCATAAGACTGTATTTTTAACTTTGTTTCCTCATCCAAAACATTGATAGAGATTGTGAACAGCTGGAGCCCCATTGCAAATCCATGTTGTACCCCACTAGTCACAGCCCCCCCCTCCAAAAATAACCATTTTATCTAACGCACTGCTTTCTGTGTGCGAACCATTCCTTAATCCATGCCACTTATAGGAGCTTTTCCAGTTTATTATGTTCCTTGCACACAAATTCCCTTTACTTATCAATGTATTTTATCTGCATTACTGAAAACTGATGTTCCTAGTCCTCAGGCATGCTGCTTTCTTTGGCAAAGTTACTGTGCTGGAATCAAAGAGTTATAGATTCATATAGTTAGAAGAACAAGCTTCAGACCTGCAGATTCACTCCAGCAATTTGTGTATATATTTTTTGTAAACCTGTATGTGTATCTGCTGTCTGATAGAAACATAGGAAATAGGTGCAGGAGTAGGCCTTTCGGCCCGTCGAGCCAGCACCATCATTCAGTATGATCATGGCTGATCATCCAAAATCAGTAACCCGTTCCTGCTTTGATTCCGTTAGCCCCAAGAGCTAAATCTAACTCTCTCTTGAAAACATCCAGGGAATTGGCCTCCACTGCTTTCTGTGGCAGAGAATTCCACAGATTTACAACTCTCTGGGTGAAAAAGTTTTTCCTCATCTCAGTCCTAAATGACCTACCCCTTATTCTTAAACTGTGACCCCTGGTTCTGGACTCCCCCAACATCGGGAACATTTTTCCTGCATCTAGCCTGTCTAATCTCTTAAGAATTTTTCTATAAGATCCCCTCTCATCCTTCTAAATTCCAGTGAATACAAACCCAGTCGACCCATTCTTTCATTATATGTCAATGATGAAGGGTGTCGACCTGAAATGGCACCTATTCCTTTTCCCCAGCAATGCTGCTTGACCGCTAAGTTACTCCAGCACTTTATGTCTATTTGCATTTCCTTGTGTCTTCAATCTTGCGTATAGACCATAGTACAGATCCCACAATCCCACCTACCCCACCATGTTATAGGAAAGATGATGTCAAGCTGGAAAGGGTACAGAGAAGATTTACGAGGATGTTGTCAGGACTAGAGGCTCTGAGCTATAGGGAGAGGTTGAGTAGGCTGGAACTCAACAGGAGCACAGGAGGATGATCTTATAGAGGTGTATAAAATCATGAGAGGAATAGATCGGGTAGATGTAGAGTCTCTTGCCCAGAGTAGGTAAACCGAGGACCAGAGGACATAGGTTTATGGTGAAGGGGAAAAGATTTAATAGGAATATGAGGGGTAACTTTGTCAAACAAAGGCTGGTGGGTGTATAGAACAAGTTGCCAGAGGAGGTAGTTGAGGCTGGGACTATCCCAACATTTAAGAAACAATTAGACAGGTACATGGGTAGGACAGGTTTGGAGTAATATGGACCAAACGTGGGCAGGTGGGACTAGTGTAGCTGGGACATGTTGGCCGGTGTGGGCAAGTTGGGCCGAAGGGCCTGTTTCCACATTGTATCACTCTATGACTCTATGACCCACACTTCCGTAGCCTCCCATGTCTTGGTGATTTAAGTGAGCAAATTATCCATTTATACCTTTGATCTCAGATAATCTTTGACGTCTTTTTATTTTAGACATACAGCATTGATACAGGCCCTTCTGCCCGCCAAATCCACACCGACCATCAATCACCTATTCACACCAGTTATCCCACTTTCTCATCCACTTCCTACACACTAAGGGCAATTTGCAGAGGTCAATCCACCGACAAACCCACACATCTTTGGGATGTGGGAGGAAAACTGGCCTCCACTGCCTTCTGTGGCAGAGAATTCCCCAGATTCACAACTCTCTGGGTGAAAAAGGGTGGAAGCATTTGGAGGAACCCATGTGGTCACTGGAAGAATGTTGAAACTCCACACCAACAACACCTGAGCCCAGCGGTATGAACATTGACTTCTCTAACTTTAGATAGTTCCTCTGTCCCTCTCTTCCCCTCCCCCTTCCCTGTTCTCCCTGTCTCCACCTATGTCCTTTCTATGTCCCGCCCCCCTGACATCAGTCTGAAGAAGGGTCTCGACCCGAAACGTCACCCGTTCCTTCTCCCCAGAGATGTTGCCTGACCTGCTGAGTTACTCCAGTATTTTGTGACACCTGAGGTCAGGATCAAACCTGGGCCTCTGGTGCTGTGAGGCAGCAGCTCCACCCGCTGCACCACTGTGGTTCCCTTGATAGCTAACAATGGACCACCATATTTGTTAAATTAACGCAAGGCTGCAGGACCGGATGGAGTTCAAGGAAGGGTACTGAAGGACTGTGCTGAACAGCTGGCTGAGGTATTCACCAGGATCTTTAACCTGTCATTATCTCTGGCTACGGTCCCCAAGTGCCTGAAGTCGGCTATCATAGTTCCGGTGCCGAAAAAAGCAAAGATCTCCAACCTGAACGACTACCGCCCGGTTGCCCTAACGCCGATAGTCATGAAGTGCTTTGAGAGGCTGGTCCTCTCACACATCAAATCCAGCATCCCTGACTCACTGGACCCACATCAATTTGCATACAGGGCAAACAGATCCACAGAGGACGCCATCTCTCTGGCTCTTCACACTGTCCTGACTCACCTAGAGAGACAGGGCACGTACGTGAGGATGCTATTCATAGACTATAGCTCCGCCTTCAACACGGTCATCCCCACCAAGCTCATCACCAAACTCCACCAGCTAGGCCTTAGCTCGTCATTATGTGACTGGATCCTGGACTTCCTGCTGGAACGACCGCAGGCAGTGAGAATGGGCCCGCACCTGTCCTCCACTATCACCCTGAGTACCGGCACACCACAGGGCTGTGTTCTGAGCCCCATGCTCTACTCCCTCTTCACACACGACTGTGTTCCTGCATTCGACACCAACACCATTGTCAAGTTTGCAGATGACACAACGGTGATCGGGCTGATCACCAACGGGGATGAAACAAACTATAGAGCGGAGGTGCAGAACCTGGCGGACTGGTGCTCGGATAACAACCTGTCCCTAAATACCACCAAGACCAAGGAGCTGATCATCAACTTCCGTAGGTCACATAACGGGGAATATGCCCCGATCTCTATCAACGGGGTCAGTGTGGAGAGAGTGTCCAGCTTCAAGTTTCTGGGCACTCACATTTCGGAGGACCTAACATGGTCCAATAACACTGCTGCGCTGGTCAAGAAGGCACAACAAAGACTGTTCTACTTAAGAACACTGAAAAAGTCTGGTCTACCCCAACAGCTGCTGACGACCTTCTACCGCTGCACCATAGAGAGCATCCTAACGCATGGCATCCCTGTGTGGTACCTCAGCTGCACGGAGGCAGAAAGGAAAGCTCTACAGCGGGTAGTCCATAGAGCTCAGAGGGCCATCGGAACACAGCTACCAGACTTGGAGGGCATCTACAACACACGATGCCTCAGAAAAGCCACCAGCATCCACAAAGACTCTTCACACCCCTGCAACAGTCTGTTCGAACTCCTTCCATCGGGCAGACGATACAAGGCCTTCTATGCCCGCACCTCCAGACTCAGGAACAGCTTCATCCCCAGGGCCATAGCTGCTATGAACCGGTCCTGCTGAGCCGGATGGCCACAACGCATAGATCAACTTGCACTTTACCCTGTCCAAAACTGTTACAACTGTTTCGTTTCGTTGGGTTGCTGCTGTCTAAATTACCTAAATTATTGCATCGTATGGGAGGCGCATTCCCAATCTCGTTGTACCCCTGGGTACAATGACAATAAAGATATATTGTATTGTATTGTATTGTATTGTATTAAAAAGACACATATATCTTCTAAACTACATTTTTTATTCCTTAACCATTAGCTATTGCTTCTCTCCCATCAGAATTTTTGATACAATATGTCGAACTACCATTGCTACCTGGTGCTGCATGCGTGTTTAGTTTGCTTTGCTTGGATTTAAAACCCTAGTTCCTAGACTAAAATATATCACTTTCAATCTGAACTAAAGAATATTATCAGCATTTTTCAAGTTATATTAAAACTATTCAAGGCTTAATGTGGGTTCTTCACATGCATTACTGGAACTCATTTCATACCACTTGTTTATACCACTCATTAAAATCAGATACAATTTTTGTACATCTCAAGTCAATGGTGCTTTAATTGTCACATGTGCAACCACGCAGTGAAATTTATTTTTGCATATTTACACATGCGGGCGCCACCATGTTTTGACTCCACGGTCCACTCGGTCTAATGGAGCAGTTCCTGATCCAGGTAAGCCCCAGGCTCCTGCAGGGCCTTCCTCCACCACCTTCGACCAGATCGGCCCGTGAACCGACGTCTCTCTCCTCTCCTCGCCCCTCCTCGCCCGGCCATCTTTGTGTCCCGGTGGCGCTTCCTACAGGCGCCTGGAGGCATTACAACTGGTTCCCCCTCCTACCGGCCCTTGCCTTGCTCCTCATGCTCGACGACAATATAACAGTGGCCATGGGACCTTTACTGTTGGGTGAAAATCAATCATCTGAACATTATAACCTGCCAGCCAACAATAGTAGAACAAAATACACCACATTTCTGAAGAAGGGTTTTCTGAAGAAAAGTCACCCATTCTTTCTCTCCTGAGATGCTGCCTGACACGCTGAGTTACTCCAGCATTTTGTGAAATAAATACCACATTTCTGATGGAACTCAAAGGACAAAATTCATTTAATTGTACCATGAGAAAGTAAGTCAGTTTTTAGTTTTAGTTTTCGCATGGATAAAGAAGCCCTTCGGACCATTGACGTCTGACTATGCTGACCAACGATCACCTGTACACAACAACTTCCATCCTAACACTGGGGACAATTTACAGAAGCTAATTAACCTACAAACCTTATACTCCAGCATTTTGTGAATAAAAACCTTCGATTTGTACCAGCATCTGCAGTTATCTTCTTATACTACTTGTTGCTCCACTGCGATTTCTCCTCAAGGTATGTCCACTTTGAAGAAGTTCTCCTCCTCTCTTCGACGAGGTCCCGCCCCCCTGACATCAGTCTGAAGAAGGGTCTCGATCCAAAACGTCACCCATTCCTCCTCTCCCGAGATGCTGCCTGACCTGCTGAGTTACTCCAGCATTTTGTGAATAAAAACCTTCGGTTATCTTCTTAACCTACAAACCTGTACGCCTTTAGAGTGCGGGAGGAAACCGGAGCACCTGGAGGAAACACCACGGGGTCACAGGGAGAACGTACAAACTCCGCGAAGGCAGCACCGTTAGTCAGGATCGAACCCCTGTCCTTCCTACAATTCAATACAATACAATACATCTTTATTGTCATTGTACAGGGGTACAACGAGATTGGGAATGCGCCTCCCTTACGATGCAATAAATTAATTAGCTAATCAGTATAAATTTATACAACCCAGTAAGGCAGCAAATCTACAGCTGTGTCATCAAGTCGCCCCGCTAATTCAGGATTAGTAGTTTTATTTTTAGACTTCAAATGTAATTCTAACTGATGATTTATAATAAAAATCGACAAAAAGTTCTCACGGTTTCTACATCAACTGATGTTACAAGGTACTGTCACAAGATGGAGTATAACCTAAAAGGTTGCTTATTCGCGACTTCACTACATTCGGTCAAAGTTCTGTTGCTCACCCCAAAAACTGCGTTTGGAATGTTAAAGAATGTTCATAATTTTATTTAACTTATGATGGTAGCACAGATGCTGATTAGTTAGGAAAATAGTCGTTTGCAGTATGTCAGCCATCTGAATACATCGATCATTGAAAGTAGTTTTGTTGTTGAACAGTCTCTCATCTGTAAAATTTATTCAGATATGTGGACTGGGACTAATTTCCTCCTCAAAAATAGCCGCAGGTAAAGTACTCAAAACAGTAGGTTTAAATAATTTATCACAATGCAGGTTCAAATCTCGGTAAACAGAAACTATTTTAACCCTTCAAGAAGTGCAGCTGTACTTGGTCCTTTGGGTTCCAGATCGGCATAGTTTGTTGGCAGTTCTCTCACTGATTTGACGCAAAAAGACACAAAGAGTGGCTGCGGTGTAACATTAAGGAAAGCGGCAGGGGAGGCCATGGTGGCGCAGCGTTAGGGTTGCTGCATTACAGCACCAGAGATCCAGGTTCGATCCTGACTACGGGCGCTGTCTGTACGGAGTTTGCATGCTCTCCCCGTGACCTGCGTGGTTATTCTCCGGTTTTCTCCCACACTCCAAAGACGTGCAGGTTTGTAGGTTAACCTGTTCACTGCCAAGTTTTATTTTTTTCACTATTGGCCATTCCTCGAGTATAATCAGGGGTGGCACTGAACAGGCCAATTGGCTTTGCTAAAGATCGTAAATTGTTCTGAGTGTGTGCAGGATAGTGTTAGTGTACCGGGATTGCACGTCGGAGCTGACTCGTTGGGCCGAAGGGCCTGTTTCTCTAAACTAAACTAAACTAAACTTATAAGTTAAATAAGATTGGATCAGTTTAGATGTGGCATCTTGATTGGGCTGAATGGCCTGTTTCCATGCAGTATGACTCTATGCAAAGAAAGTTGGAGTTATTCAGATCACAGATCGTCGAACAGAATGAAAAGAATGCAGAGGGGTTACTTTGTTTTAGTGACTGAGTCTTATTTGTATGTACTTTGGTAGGTTTAGTTAGAGGCGAATACTGCATACATTACCGTATATGCAATGTTTGGATGCATGTACAGTATCACTGCAATAGTTATGGATGAAGAGAAATGAATGTGGTTTGTTCAGGGAGATGGAATCTGTCCGTGATGTACAGGCAATCTCAGTCTCCCATCCTTTCTAGATTAACTCTTTCTATTTAAACATATCTTCTAGAGATCTTGGCGAGGAGGACAAAATCACGAGAGGAATAGATCGGGGAAACGCACAGAGGCGTTTGCCCAGAGTTGGGGAATCGAGAACCAGAGGACATACGGGTAGGTTTAAGGTAGGTTTAAGGGAAAGATTTGAAAGGAACCTGAGAGGTAATCTTTCTTACACAAAGGGTGGTGGGTGTATGGAACGAGCTGCCAGAGGAGGTATTTGATTCAGGTACAAACGCAACATTTAAGAAACATTTAGACAGGTACAAGGATAGGACAGGTTTAGAGGAATATGGGCCAAACGCAGGCAGGTGGGACTAGTGTAGATGGGACGTGTTGGTCGGCATGGGCAAGTTGGGCCGAAGGGCCTGCTTCCACACTGTATCACTCTATCACCTCTATATATTTCTTATATTGCTAAGAAAAAATTCCAAGCCTTAAAAAATTACTACATTTGTCTTCTAATTACATCTATTTTAGCAACAAATTGAAATGTGAAAATCTTATATAATTTTTTTTTAAAGCTGCTGCTTTATGACCGTCACTGTCTGTCATCACTTATGGTTTTTTAATGTCTCAGCTGTTTTGGACGTTCATCAAACCCCTTTAATCTATGACTACCGTCACAATCAGGGCCCCCCAGCAGTTACAGGTTCAACTCCCAATCTTCATGCTGTTGACAGCACTGATTATACCAGTTAGATGGTGAGATGTGTTCGGCCAACATGAATCCATAATAAAGATGCTGAATCCATTCCCCCCCCCCGAGTTCGAACTGATCTATTCATAGCTGACATTTCCTTTCAGCTTTTCAGAAAGATGCACGTCTGCCTAGTGACAATGGAGGGAAATCTTCCTTATTGCTAAAAAAAAGGAGTTTGAACTTTAAATTTAAATAAGGGTCTGAAGAAGGGTCTCGATCCAAAACATCACCCATTCCTTCCCTTCAGAGATGTTTGCCTGTCCCGCTGAGATACTCCTGCTATTTGTATCTATCTAACGGTTAATAATATGTCTTTTTGCTTTTTGTTTTAATAGCAATTAAGGAAAATTGGAAAAGCACAATATTCTTTGGTATTGCACCAGACACCAATAGATACTAGTTCAGTTTAGTTTAGTTTAGATTAGAGATACAGCACGGAAACAGGCCCTTCGGCCCACCGAGTCCGCACCAACCAGCGATCCCCGCACATTAACACTATCCTACACAAACAAGGGACAATTCACAATTATACAAAGCCAATTTACCTGAAAACCTGCACGTCTTAGGAGTGTGGGAGGAAACCGGAGATCTCGGAAAGAAACCACACAGGTCATGTGGAGCAAGTACAAACTCCGTAAAGGCAGCGCCCACAGTCGGGATAGAACCCGGGTCTCTAGCGCTGTAAGTCAACAACTTTACCGCTGCACCACCATGCCACTCTTATGTTCCTTGTCTTCCTATGCAGTCAACCATTTTTGTAAACACAAAATGCTGGAGTAACTCAGCGGGACAGGCAGCATCGTTGGATAGAAGGAATGGGTGACGTTTCGGGTCGAGTCCCTTCTTCCTGCACAATCATCGTTGTACATTTATATTGATCAGTAGACAGAGAAAACTTTACGTACTTATCAACGGATAGTTTGGATAAGAAAACAGCACCGCCAAAATTATTGCACCAATATACTCAGAGTTCCTCCAGCACTTTTTGTAAACCAGCACCTCCAGTTCCTTGCACCTGCACCAATATACAATCTAGTTGAATTAAAATAGTTCAATGGTTTATTTATTGTCACGTGTAGCAGGCACAGTGAAATACATTGTGTGCATAGAGCTCAGCAAGACTATCCTCGTACAGAAGCACAATCAGTAGAGTATGCACAGAACAGCCCACTGAGTCCATTTGCAAGAGGTGCAACTTTGGTGCCATTTTAAAGAAACACAAGTAACAATGAGAATTTGACATGAAAGTAAAACAGTGGACAATAGATAACCAATTGGTTAGCAATCACTTTAAGTAAGAGACAGCAAATATTTTCTGTGGAACTCTTCAAAATTCTTGTGATATAGGTTTGTCCCTTGAAATGTTAATCCAAGATTTTGCAGACACTGATAAATGAATGCCTTATTTCCCGAAAATTTATTTGTTTTTTTTTGTCTTCAAGGATTGCTCTTTGCACTCTGCTAATGAGATGGCAATTATATTTGCTTGCTTAAGTTTGCAACATGGATCCTAGATTTACCTCTTCAATACATCAATGAGCTTCAATCTGTATAACTTAATCTCCAGATTCATTGTTCCAACTTGCTTTAAGTTACAGTCAAGGTTTGTACAGGCCATTAATTCTTAGTGCCAATTTCACTGGAGCAGTAAAAGTCATCAAATGGCAAATGGCACATAAAGCTGGAAAATGTTTATTTCAATGAAGTTTTTAAACAGCCTGATCAACAATAATTAATCAAAATGTTGTTAATCACAGGGACGCATGCAAAACTGATTCTGTGCAAGCCCATTAATAGTTCATGCAATCCTTACTTATTTGTTTAGCTTTTGGTTCAGTTTCGTTTATTGTCACGTGTACCGAGGTACAGTGAAAATCTTTTGTTGCGTGCTAACCAGTCAGCGGAAAGACAACACATAACGATACGATACGATTAAACTTTATTCATCCCTGGAGGGAAATTGGTCTGCCGGCAGTCACAACACACAAAGGTATGCAAAAACTTGAAAATAAAAGTGAAAACTAAAAGAAAAAGGACAAACGACTGTTGTCCGGCTGCCATGTGCACAGTGCACAGGGATAAATGGGTCCCTTTCAGAATGGCAGGCAGTGACTAGTGGGGTACCGCAAGGCTCGGTGCTGGGACCGCAGCTATTTACAATATACATTAATGACTTCGATGAAGGGATTAAAAGTAACATTAACAAATTTGCAGATGATACAAAGCTAGGTGGTAGTGTGAACTGTGAGGAGGATGCTATGAGGATGCAGGGTGACTTGGACAGGCTGTGTGAGTGGGCAGATGCATGGCAGATGCAGTTTAATGTGGATAAGTGAGAGGTTATCCACTTTGGTGGTAAGAACAGGAAGGCAGATTATTATCTGAATGGTGTCAAGTTAGGAAAATGGGACGTACAACAAGATTTGAGTGTCCTAGTCCATCAGTCACTGAAAGTAAGCATGCAGGTACAGCAGGCAGTGAAGAAAGCCAATGGAATGTTGGCCTTCATAACAAGAGGAGTTGAGTATAGGAGCAAAGAGGTCCATCTGCAGTTGTACAAGGCCCTAGTAAGACAACACCTGGAATATTGTGTGCAGTTTTGGTCTCCAAATTTGAGGAAGGACATTCTTACTATTGAGGGAGTGCAGCATAGGTTCACTAGGTTAATTCCTGGAATGGCGGGACTGTCTTATGTTGAAAGACTGGAGCGACTGGGCTTGTATACTCTGGAATTTAGAAGGATGAGAGGGGACCTTATTGAAACATATAAGATTATTAAGGGATTGGACACATTAGAGGCAGAAAACATATTCCTGATGTTGGGGGAATCCCGAACCAGGGGCCACAGTTTAAGAATAAGGGGTAGGCCATTTAGAACGGAGATGAGGAAAAACTTTTTCAGTCAGATAGTTGTGAAGCTGTGGAACTCTCTTCCTCAGAAGGCAGTGGAGGCCAATACCCTGGATGCTTTCAAGAGAGAGTTAGATAGAGCTCTTAATGATAGCGGAGTCAGGGGGTATGGGGAGAAGGCAGGAACGGGGTACTGATTGTGGATGATCAGCCATGATGATGGTGAATGGCGGTACTGGCACGAAGGGCCAAATGGCCTCCTCCTGCACCTATTGTCTATTGTCTATTGTCTTCACTGGAACAAATGAACAAACAAACAAACGAACCCCTGGACAGAGGAATCTAAACTAGAGCCCCGCTCCCCCACACCGTGTCCCCCTTTGTTCTCCCACCACCCCCCATGCCGGGTCCCCATTGTTCTTCACGGCAGTCCCCACACGTCGGGTCCTCCATTGTCTCCCCCTCCCCCCTCACGCTCATTGACCGCGAGGCCCCACTGCCACCGAGGCTCCCATTGCCGCCGAGGCTCCCACTACTGCTGAGGCCCCACTGCTGTCGAGGCACCCGCTGCCGCCACCGGTTACAGTGGGGTGAGTCGGGCCAACTGGGGCACGTTCTGGTCTTCGGTCGTCATTCTGGTCGTTGGCGGCGTGGTTGTTCGGGTCCGTGCGGTTCCCCATGACACTCCCGCCGCCTGTGGGATTACAATCGAGTCATTCACTGTGTATAGATACATGATAAAGCAATAAAGTTTAGTGCAAGCTAAAGACAGCAAAGTCCGATCAAGGATAGTCCGAGGGTCACCAAAGAGGTAGATAGTAGTTCGGCATTGCACTGTGGTTGTGGCAGGATGATTCAGTTGCCTGATAATAGCTGGTCAGAAACTGTCCCTGAATCTGGAGGTGTGCGTTTTCACACTTCTATACCTTTTACCCGATGGGAGAGGGGAGAAGAGGGAGTGGCCAGGGTGCGACTCGTCCTTGATGATGCTGCTGGTCTTGCCAAGGCAGCGTGAGGTATAAATTGAGTCAATGGAAGGGAGGTTGGTTTGCGTGATGGTCTGGGCTGCGTTATTTGTACATGCTTACCAAACTTTCAGTGAAATACTAACACTAATGCATTGTTTCTGAGATTAACTAAGGCTGTGTTGTGTTGTACATCATGTTTTGGCATTAGTGGAGTCCGGTACAAATAATTGTGGAATGAGTAAACCAGTTTCATTTTCACTGTCCTTATTTACATGGGCTAAAAATGAAACAGGGACGGCTTTAAATGTGCTTGCAAAGGGATGCTTTAATTTGGGTTTGGTTTGAATAAGGCGCACAATGATGTTTGCACAAAGCGGGTAAATTAGATCGAGCTCCTAATTTGGACTGATTCCATTTAATTGAGGCTTTAAGTTGTTGGCACCATGCAAAAGGATGGATTAAAGAGAAATCCCTCGTATAGTTGTTTCTTGATAAGCAAAGCACATTTGCCTGTGGCAAATTCTGCTAGATAAACAGAGCTCTTGGACACACAATCCAATCTGCATAAGTAGTACACAGATGTGGTAAGTCTGATTATCAGGGCCGCTTAGAAGATAGACGCAAAATGCTGGAGTAACTCAGACGGTCAGGCAGCATCTCTGGAGGAAAGGAATAGGTGACGCTTCGGGTCGAGACCCTTCTTCGGACTGAGATAAAGGGAGAGAGAAACTGGAGGTGTGAGGAGGTACAAAGGTCAAAAGAATGAAAGGTATGAAAAGATCAAATCAAGGATGATCAAGGAAAGGAGGAGTCCACAATGGTCCATTGTTGGCTGTGGAAGGGGCGATAACGAGGGGGCAGTAAAACTAAGCAGGACGACAGTGAAACTAGCAGGATGACTAGGGTTGGGGAAGGGACGAAGAGAGAGATAATGCAAGGGTTACTTAAAATTAGAGCAATCAATATTCATACCGCTGGGTTATAAGCTGCCCAAGCGAAACAGAGGGCTGCTTGATGGACAATGTTTGGGGGTGTATTTACGCCGACATCTTCTGATAATAGACAATAGGTGCAGGAGGAGGCCATTCGGCCCTTCGAGCCAGCACCGCCATTCAATGTGATCATGGCTGATCATTCTCAATCAGTACCCCGTTCCCGCCTTCTCCCCATACCCCCTGACTCCGCTATCCTTAAGAGCTCTATCTAGCTCTCTCTTGAATGCATTCAGAGAATTGGCCTCCACTGCCCTCTGAGGCAGAGAATTCCACAGATTCACAACTCTCTGACTGAGAAAGTTTTTCCTCATCTCAGTTCTGAATGGACAGTAGGCAACGATACAAGCAGGAAAGCCGGGATGACGGAGGAAGAGAGAAAGGTTGCAGTATGTTCTCACAGTGCCTAATCCAAATCACAGGCGACATTTATTTGTGTGCTAGTTTTTTCTTCTTTGGCCCCCCCTGCCCCGGGACAGTATATCAGCAAGAAAGTTATTTTCAAGGCTGTGTTGCCAGCACCTGCTGTGCACTGCAGGGTTCTCTTAAAAAACCGTTGCCTGTCAGTATAAGAGGAGACACAGGTGGTTGAGGCTGATCAGACCCTATCCGAAGAAAGAAACACTTGCCAAAACATCCTTCGCATGCTGCACTCATTATCGCCATTTCAGAAGAACAATGCCGGTCATTGTATGTGTAAGAAGGAACTGCAGATGCTGGTTTAAGCCAAAGATAGACACAAAAAGCTGGAATTACAGCGGGACAGGCAGCATACTCTGGAGAGAAGGAATGGGTGATGTTTCGGGTAGAGACCCTTCTTTAGACCTGTGGGTCTCGACCCGAAACGTCACCCATTCCTTCTCTCCAGAGATGCTGCCTGCCCCGCTGAGTTACTGCAGCTTTTTGTGTCTATCGCTGGTCATTACATGCCTGCTTTCTCTATAGTTGAGGCATAGTAAAAGCACGGAGTGGAAAAGACAAATGCATTCGTCAGCCAAAGATAGACACAAAATGCTGGAGTAACGCAGCGAGACAGGCAGCTTCTCTGGAGAGAAGGAATGGGTTCGGGTCGAGATCCTTCTTAAGTCCTTCTTCAGGATGCTTACTTCAGCCATCGTGAATGTAAAAAGCCTCTTTATGCCAATCAAGGGGCCTGGGTTGTTTGCTGGAGCACCATTGGGGCTACTTCACAGTGGGTTATGTCTTTTCAAGCCTGTGGCTAAAGATACTCATGATCAGCAAGAAGTCATTGCAATCTGTCTCGATGTGCAACATCCAACCGCAAGAGAAAACAGACACAAAATGCTGGAGTAATTCAGTGGGTCGGGCAGCATCTCCGGAGAGAAGGAATAGGTGACTTTTTGGGCTGAGACACTTGTTCAGACTGAAGAGATGGCGCAGCGGTAGAGTTGCTGCCTTACAGCGCCGGAGATCCGCAGTTGATCCTGACTACGAGTGCTGTCTGTATGGAGTTTGTATTTTGTGACCATGTGGGTTTTCTCCGGGTGCTCCGGTCTCCTCCCACACTCCAAAGACATACAGGTTTGTAGGTTAATTGGTTTTGGTAAAATTGTACCATGCTGCCCAAAGTCTCCAATTGAGGTTGGGATTGTGGTCTGGAGGATAGGCTGCACTTGGATTATTGTATTCAGCTTTGGTCACTCTCCTTCTGGGAGGATGCCATTAAACTAGAAAGAGTGCAGAGAAAATTTATGAGAATGTAGCCAAGACTCAAAGGCCTGAGATGTTTCTCTTTTCATCTGTCTGTGAGTTATCCACCTCTCATCAGCTTTCTCCCATTGATCTCCTGTCATAGAGTCACAGAATCTTACAGTGTGGAAACAAGCCCTTTGGCCCAATTTGCTCACACCGGCCAACATGTCCCATCTACACTGGTCCCACCTGCCTGCGTTTGGCCTATATCCCTCTAAACCTGTCCTATCCAGGTACCTGTCTAGATGTTTCTTAAACGTTGCGATAGTACCTGCCTCAACTACCTCCTCCGGCAGCTCGTTCCATACACCCACCACCCTTTGCGTGATAAAGTTACCCCTCGGGTTCTTATTAAATCTTTTCCCCCTCACCTTAACCTGTGTCCTCTGGTTCTCGATCCCCCTAATTTGGGCAAGAGACTCTGTGCATTTACCCAATCTATTCCTCTCGTGATTTTATACACAAAATCCTTTCCTTTCCAATTCCAATCTTTTGCTTAATCCCGATCCATCCACTGATCTATACTATTAATTTTCTGTCTCCTCTGGCATTGAGCTTCTGCTTTCATCTAGAGCAGCGTTTCTCAACCATTTTACCTTTGCAGAACGCTTGAAATAATTTTCATGTCTCAGGGAACCCCTACATAAAAATTATTGTATATCTTTATTAATTTAAATGATATAACAGGTTGAAGACTTCATTATAATACCCAAGAATGTTCCAAGAATATGACGTACGTGTTGCGCTGGTCAAGAAGGCACAGCAACCACTGTTCTACCTAAGAACACTGAAAAAGTCTGGTCTCCCCCAACAGTTGCTGACGACATTCTACCGCTGCACCATAGAGAGCATCCTAACACATGGCATCCCTGTGTGGCACCTCAGCTGCACGGAGGCAGAGAGGAAAGCTCTTCAGCGGGTAGTCCATAGAGCTCAGAGGACCATCAGAACACAGCTACCAGCCTTGGAGGGCATCTACAACACACGATGCCTCAGAAAAGCCACCAGCATCCACAAAGACTCCTCACACCCCTGCAACAGTCTGTTCGAACTTCTACCATAGGGCAGACGATACAAGGCCTTCTACGCCCGCACCTCCATACTCAGGAACAGCTTAATCCCCAGGGCCATAGCTGCTATGAACCGGTCCTGCTGAACCGGATGGTCACATCGCACAGTGAACCGGCACAGACCTACTTGCACTTTATTCTATTTTAAAACTGTTCCAATTTGTTTCATTGGGTTGTTTAAATTAATACTGACTAGCTAATTAATTTATTGCATCGTATGGGAGGCGCATTCCCAATCTCATTGTACCCCTGTACAATGACAATAAAGATATATTGTATTGTATTGTACTGTATAATAAAATTACGAATATAAAATTAAACAGAAAAATGACTCAAAAATGCATTTACATATGATTAGCCTATTTATCACTTTCTCTCGGAACCCCTAGCGACCTCCCGCGGAACCCTGGGGATCTGGAGAACCCCCGGTTGAGAAACGCTGATCTTAGAGCTTGTGTCCTTCGTATCTTCCGACCTCTAGGCAGACAGAAAGCCCTATTGAAGAAACCCTGCTGGTATTGCAGGAGGGACCATGCTTCAGGACTCAGCCATCAGGTAACCAACCTCAAAGGTGCATGAATGGTCCCGGTGGGGGTGAGCAATCATGAGCAAACTTGGACTCAATGCTCACTCCCAATACCAGCACCAAATCATCTCTGGGACACCCAAGGAGCTGCAGATGCTGGCATCAAGTGGACACACCACTGTGCCTGCACCAACCATTGATCACCCATTCACACTCGTTATCCCACTATTAGTATTCTACACACTAGGGGGCAATATTGAAACGTATAAGATTATTAAGGGGTTGGACACGTTAGAGGCAGGAAACATGTTCCCAATGTTGGGGGAGTCCACAACCAGGGGCCACAGTTTAAGAATAAGGGGGAGGCCATTTAGAACGGAGATGAGGAAAAACTTTTTCAGTCAGAGAGTTGTGAATCTCTGGAATTCTCTGCCTCAGAAGGCAGTGGAGGCCAATTCTCTGAATGCATTCAAGAGAGAGCTAGATAGAGCTCTTAAGGATAGCGGAGTCAGGGGGTATGGGGAGAAGGCAGGAACGGGGTACTGATTGGGAATGATCAGCCATGATCACATTGAATGGCGGTGCTGGCTCAAAGGGCCGAATGGCCTCCTCCTGCACCTATTGTCTATTGTCTATTGTCTAATATACAGAAACCAATAAACCTACAAAGCCCACACGTCTTTGGAAGGCGGGAGGAAACCGGAGCACCCGGAGTAACCCTAAGCCGTCATAGGGAGAATGTACAAACTCTGCACTAGGCAGCACCCTTAGTCCGGATCGAACCCGGGACTCTGGCGCCGTAAGGCAGCAGCACTACCGCTGCACCACCATGGCACTGACACCAGAAACAGACCTTTTTTTCCCTCTGCCACAAAACCTTGGATGGAAACCCTTCTCTCTCTTCCATTGTGTAAAGCGATCAAGGCACTATATTTTTGAATCGTGATTGATTGCCCCCAAAAGTTCCCCATTTCCATGGTTACTGTCGGGTTGAAAATATTCATCATCTGTTATGTGATCAGATTTCCCTGTGAAATAACAACAGAAGCGAACTCTGTGACCTCTCACCCCGCGGAAGAGTGCAAGCTTGTTCAGTGGGGCTGAACGAATTTCAAGTTGCACTCTTTGCAGATGAGACTGGGAGCATCGATAGCAAGGTTACTCTGGCACTGCAGCTCACACGGCACAATGTTGCCTCTGATCAAGGTGGACAGGTGGAGAAACAGGATTTCAAAAAAAAAAGATTGCTTTTCCTTTCTTGCAGTTAAGTAGAATAGCAGTACTTACTTTTTAACCTTTATGCTGCATGTTTGTCCCTTATTCTAAATTTATGACTCCTTTTCTGTCTGAACCGAAAAATGTTCCAATTATATATCATCCTCCTGTAATAACTAGTTCCCTTTGAGCTGACTCTAGGACCTTGTAGACTGAGTAGTGCATATGCACCTCGATGACTTCCAGACCGATTGCTTGTGAGCCCTGTTTGTAGATTAATAAACGTCTCGTGAAAGAAAGGCTGTGGGAATCCGATATCTTAGACGTTGCAAACCCCTTTACCTTGCAGCATCTCGTCTGATCCCAAAAGCACAGGGTTCTCGAAACAACGTGAATACTTAATGACTGGAACAGCAGCGGTCGCTGCTGGGTTCATGTTACACAAGCGAGGTTGACTTCCTTCAGCCCTTTCAAATACTGGTGGTAATTCAGAGACAGTGACGTGCTGGAATGATAGTTGAATGACATTTGTGTCACACCATTTTCTCAGTAGCAGAGCCATGATCTGACATGCCGGAGGATCTATCATTGACTTAATGAATGAAAACCGAGTGCCTAAAATTGGAGCGTGGATCCCTTTGTTATATTTTACTTTCTATTGATATGAGTCACCACACTTAAGAGTGGGACCATCTAAAACTACTCCCACAACTAGGAAGGAGATGAGGAGGAATTTCTATAGGCAGAGGTTGGTGAATCTGTGGAATTCTTTGCCACAGAAGGCTGTGGAGGCCAAGTCAATGGATATTTTTAAGGCAGAGATTGATAGATTCTTGATTAGTACGGGAGTCAGAGGTTAAGGGAAGGCAGGAGAATGGGGTTGAGAAGGAGAGATAGATCAGCCATGATTGAATGGCGGAGACTTGATGGGCCAAATGGCCTAATTCTGCTCCTATCACTTTTGAATTTATGAAATGAGTAAATGATTTTGCCATCGGATGACTTTGCAAAATCCGTCATAGATTGCCAACGTTATTGTTCATGGTGTACTTATCCATGAGATGAAATTTCCCAAATCTCAAACTCCAAAGTTCTCCCAAATTGATCCATTGATTGAGAAATACGGCATTGAAACTGGCTCTTTGTCCATCAAATCCACTGTGACCATTGGTGACCTGTTCACGCAAGGTCCATATTATCCCACTTTGGCATCCACTCCCACTCGGGCCAATTTACCAAGGCCAATAAACGTACGAGCCCGCACGTCCTTGGGATGAGGGAGGAAACTGGAGCACCCTGGGAAATTCCACACAGACAGCACTCAATGTTGTCCCAGTTTTGCATCCTGCACAAATTTTGCTTCCATTCTATTCAGCACCTTCACCTACCCATCTCAAATTAGTCATACCGAAGAAGCAAAAGAAAATGAATTAAAAAAATCAAGTCATTTATTTAATGCCACATATACTAACCACATAGAAACACAGAAAATGGGTGCAGGAGGAGGCCATTCGGCCCTTTGAGCCAGCACCGCCATTCATTGTGATCCTGGCTGATCGTCCACAATCAGTAACCCGTGCCTGCCTTCTCCCCATATCCCTTAATTCCACTAGCCCCTAGAGCTCTATCTAACTCACTCTTAAATCCATCCAGTGATTTGGCTTCCGTACATGAAAACAACCATAATATAGTCATGGGGGGGCATGGTGGCGCAGCAGTAGAGTTACTGCCTTTCAGCGCCAGAGACCCGGGTTCCATCCTGACTACAGTGCAGTCTGTACGGAGTTTGTACATTCTCCCATGATCTGTATGGGTTTTGTCCGAGATCATCGGTTTCATCCCACACTAAAAACGTACAGGTGTTTATGTTAATTGGCTTGGTATAAATGTAAATTGAACCTAGTGTGTGTAGGATAGTGTTAGTGTGCGGGGATCGCTGGCTGGTGCAGAGTCGGTGGGCTGAAGGGCCTGTTTCCGCGCTGTATCTCTAAACTAAACTAAACTAAACTAAACTCTCCAGCATCAGTGTTTGCTTTATTTCGTAGGAGATCTTGGACTAGTCGGCAGAATGATTTTGAATATTAAGAAATATACAGTGTAAGAAAATAACTGCAGATGCTGGTACAAATCGAAGGTATTTATTTCACAAAATGCTGGAGTAACTCAGCAGGTCAGGCAGCATCTCAGGAGAGAAGGAATGGGTCTCAAAACGCTGGAGTAACTCAGCAGGTCAGGCAGCATCTCAGGAGAGAAGCCTTCAATCAGATGTGTTTTCCTTATTGACAGGAATGAGAAATTCTTTGTAGTTTATCTTTATTTCTTTTGATCCTGCCCCTGACTACGGGCGCTGTCACGAGGAATCCAATGCCAGAGTTCAAATGGAGGTTTCACACACAAATCCTTTAGGAAGGAACTGCAGATGCTGGTTTACACCGAAGATAGACACAAAATGCTGGAGTAACTCAGCAAGACAGGCAGCATCTCTGGATAGAAGGAATAGGTGACATTTCAAGTCGAGACCCTTCTTCAGACTGAGGCTCTATAAGGCGCTGGTCAGGCAAACATTTGGAGCTCTGTGAGCAAATTTGCGCCCCATATCTGAGGAAGGATGTGCTGGCTCTGGAGGCGGTCCAGAGGAAGTTTACAAGAATAATTCCAGGAATGAGTGGGTTGGCATATGATAAGCGTTTGACAGCGCTAGGCCTCTACTCACTGGAGTTTAAAAGGTTGAGGGGGGACCTCTTTGAAACTTACAGAATAATGAAAGGCATAGAGTGGATGTGGAAAGGATGTTTCCACTGGTGGGAGAGTCGAGGACCAGAGGTCATAGCCTCAGAATTAAAGGGTGCACTTTTAGAAAGGAGGTTCGGAGGAACTTCTTTGGTCAGAGGATTGTTAATCTGTGGAACTCGTTGCCACAGAGGGTTGTGGAGGCCAAGGCAGTGGATATTTTTAAGGCAGAGATAGACAAATTCTTGATTAGAACAGGTGTCAAGGGTTATGGGGAGAAGACAGGAAAATGGGATTAGAAGGCAGAGATCAGCCATGATTGAATGGTGGAGTAGACTTGATGAGCCTAATGGCCTAATTCTACTCCTAGGATTTATGAACTTGTTACCCGAAACGTCACCCATTCCTTCTATCCAGAGATAGCTCCTGCTGAGTTACTCCAGCATTTTGTGTCTGTCACTTTAGTTTAGTTTAGGATAGAGATACAGGACAGAAACAGGCCCTTCGGCCCATCGAGCTTGCGCTGACCAGCGATCCCTATACAATAGCACTATCCTACATACTAAAACTAAAACTAAAACCCATTTAAAACTGAGGTGAGAAAAAACTTTTTCACCCAGAGAGTTGTAAATTTGTGGAATTCTCTGCCACAGAAGGCAGTGGAGGCCTATTCACTAATGAATTTAAAAGAGAGTTAGATAGAGCTCTAGGGGCTAGTGGAATCAAGGGATATGGGGAGAAGGCAAGCACAGGTTACTGATTGTAGATGATCCGCCCTGATCACAATGAATGGCGGTGCGGGCTTGAAGGGCCAAACGGCCTCCTCCTGCACCTAGTTTCTATGTTTCTAAAGCCAATAAGCCTACGTAAATTGGTACATCTTTGGAGTGTGGGAGAGAACTGGAGCACCCGGAGAAAACCCACACCATCACAGGCAGAACGTACAAACTCCGTAAGGACAGCACCCGTAGTCAGGATCGAACCCGTGTCTCTGGCGCTGTAAGGTAGCAACTCTACTGCTGCGCCACCGTTCCGCTCTAATGGTGCCATCACTTACACCTAGAAATATCATCACTTGCACACAGAGCTGATGGCATTTTACATTTTCACTGTGATACCTTTAAACGATACATCCGTAACATACTGTGGTGGTGGTAGGCGGGACTTGAGGATGGTCTGTTGCCTCCCTGGTGCCAGGGTTCAAGACATCACGGACCAGCTTCAGAACATCCTAGCGTGGGAAGGCGATCAGCCGGAAGTAGTTGTGCATGTGGGCACGAATGACATCGGGAGGAAGAGGAAGGAGGTACTGCAACGTGAGTTTAGAGAGTTAGGAAGAAGACTGAGAAGTAGGACGTCGAGGCTGGTTATCTCTGGACTGCTACCTGTACCTCGTGCTGGTGAGGGCAGGAACAGGGAGATTGGGGATATGAATGTATGGCTGAGGGGCTGGTGCAGGAAGCAGGGATTTAGATTTCTAGACCACTGGGATCTCTTCTGGGATAGGGGTGACCTGTACAAAAGGGATGGGTTACACCTTAACAGCAGGGGGACCAACATTCTGGCAGGCAGGGTTGCTAGTGCTACACGTGTGGGTTTAAACTAAGTAGTGGGGGGGAGGGGTTGACAAATTGGGAATATGAAGATGGAGTTAAAGGGGAAGCGAATACAGGAGAAATTGCAAAGGACTCTTGAATAAATGGGAAAGGAAGTTCTAGATGGGATAAGAGAGTAAGGTCAGGGCCAATTATTTAACGGTGTGAGAGGGGAGGTGAATACCAAAGTCAAAGTGTTGTATTTAAATGCGCAAAGTATAAAAAATAAAGTGGATGAGCTTGAGACTCAGTTAGACATTGGCAAGTATGATGGTGTGGTAATTACAGAGCAATGGCTACAAGAGGACCAGGGAACTGAATATTCAGGGGTACACAACGTACAGAAAAGACAGACAGGTGGGGTCGTTCTGTTGGTAAGGAATGATATTCACTCCCTTGCAAGGGGTGACATAGAATCAGGAGATGTAGAATCAGTATGGATAGAAATGGGGAATTGTAAGGGTAAAAAGACCCTAATGAGAGTTATCTACAGGCCCCCAAACAGTAGCCTCGACATAGGGTGCAAGTTGAATAAAAAGCTAAAATTGGCATGTCGCAACTGTAATGCTACGGTGGTTATGGGAGATTTCAACATGCAGGTAGATATGGAAAATCAGGTTGGTAATGGACCCCAGGAAAGAGAGTATGTGGAGTGCCTCCGAGATGGATTCTTAGAACAGCTTGTACTGGAGCCTACCAGGGAGAAAGCAATTCTGGATTTAGTGTTGTGTAATGAACCTGATCTGATAAGGGGACTCGAGGTAAAAGAGCCATTAGGAGACAGTGATCATAATATACGTTTTACTCTAGAAATTGAGAGGGAGAAGGGAAAATCGGAAGTGTCAGTATTACAGTATAGCAAAGGGGATTACAGAGGCTTGAGGCAGGAGCTGGCCAGAATTGACTGGAAGGAGGCCCTAGCAGGGAAGATGGTGGAACAGCAATGGCAGGTACTCCTGGGAATAATGCAGAAGTTGCAGGATCAATTTATCCCAAAGAGGAGGAAAGATTCTAAAGGGAGTAAGAGGCACCCGTGGCTGACAAGGGAAGTCAAGGACAGCATAAAAATAAAAGGGAAGAAGTATAACATAGCAAAGAAGAGTGGGAAGCTAGAGGATTGGGACTCTTTTAAAGAGCAACAGAAGATAACTAAAAAGGCGATACGGGGAGAAAAGATGAGTTTCGAGGGTAAGTTAGCCAATAATATAAAGGAGGATAGTAAAAGCATTTTTAGGTATGTGAAAAGGAAAAAAATAGCCAAGGCAAATGTGGGTCCCTTGAAGACAGAAGCAGGGGAATTTATTATGGGAAATAGGGAAATGGCAGACGAGTTGAACCGGTACTTTGAATCTGTCTTCACTAAGGAAGATACAAACAATCTCCCAGATGTTCTAGTGGCCAGAGATTCTAAGGTGACGGAGGAACTGAAGGAGATTCACATTAGGCAGGAAATGGTGTTGGGTAGACTGATGGGACTGAAGGCTGATAAATCCCCAGGGCCTGATGGTCTGCATCCCAGGGTACTTAAAGAGGTGGCTCTAGAAATTGTGGACGCATTGGTGATCATTTTCCAATGTTCTATAGATTCAGGATCAGTTCCTGTGGATTTGAGGGTAGCTAATGTTATCCCACTTTTTAAGAAAGGAGGGAGAGAGAAAACGGGAAATTATAGACCAGTTAATCTGAAATCAGTGGTGGGGAAGATGCTGGAGTCAATTATAAAAGACGAAATTGCGGAGCATTTGGATAGCAGTAACAGGATCGTTCCGAGTCAGCATGGATTTACGAAGGGGAAATCATGCTTGACTAATCTTCTGGAATTTTTTGAGGATGTAACTAGGAAAATTATACAATAGACAATAGACAATAGGTACAGGAGTAGGCCATTCGGCCCTTCGAGCCAGCACCACCATTTAATGTGATCATGGCTGATCTTTCTCAATCAGTACCCCATTCCTGCCTTCTCCCCATAACCCCTGACTTCGTTATCCTTAAGAGCTCTATCAATCTCTCTCTTGAATGCATTCAGAGAATTGGCCTCCACTGCCTTCTGAGGCAGAGAATTCCACAGATTTACAACTCTCTGACTGAAAAAGTTTTTCCTCAATTTCCAAAATTGAAAGGGGAGAACCGGTGGATAAGGTGTACCTCGACTTTCAGAAAGCCTTTGACAAGGTCCCACACAGGAGATTAGTGGGCAAAATTAGAGCACATGGTATTGGGGGTAGGGTACTGACATGGATAGAAAATTGGTTGACAGACAGAAAGCAAAGAGTGGGGATAAATGGGTCCCTTTCAGAATGGCAGGCAGTGACTAGTGGGGTACCGTAAGGCTCGGTGCTGGGACCGCAGCTATTTACAATATACATTAATGATTTGGATGAAGGGATTAAAAGTACCATTAGCAAATTTGCAGATGATACAAAGCTGGGTGGTAGTGTGAACTGTGAGGAAGATGCTATGAGGTTGCAGGGTGACTTGGACAGGTTGTGTGAGTGGGTGGATGCATGGCAGATGCAGTTTAATGTGGATAAGTGTGAGGTTATCCACTTTGGTGGTAAGAATAGGAAGGCAAATTATTATCTGAATAGTGTCAAGTTAGGAAAAGGAGACGTACAACGAGATCTGGGTGTCCTAGTGCATCAGTCACTGAAGGGAAGCATGCAGGTACAGCAGGCAGTGAAGAAAGCCAATGGAATGTTGGCCTTCATAACAAGAGGAGTTGAGTCTCAGAGCAAAGAGGTCCTTCTGCAGTTGTACAAGGCCCTAGTGAGACTGCACCTGGAGTACTGTGTGCAGTTTTGGTCTCCAAATTTGAGGAAGGATATTCTTGCTATTGAGGGCGTGCAGCGTAGGTTTACTAGGTTAATTCCCGGAATGGCGGGACTGTCGTATGTTGAAAGACTGGATTGACTAGGCTTGTATACACTGGAATTTAGAAGGATGAGAGGGGATCTTATCGAAACATATAAGTTTATTAAGGGGTTGGACACGTTAGAGGCAGGGACCATGTTCCCAATGTTGGGGGAGTCCAGAACAAGGGGCCACAGTTTAAGAATAAGGGGTAGGCCATTTAGAACGGAGATGAGGAAAAACATTTTCAGTCGGAGAGTTGTAAATCTGTGGAATTCTCTGCCTCAGAAGGAGGTGGAGGCCAATTCTCTGAATGCATTCAAGAGAGAGCTAGATAGAGCTCTTAAGGATAGCGGAGTCAGGGGGTATGGGGAGAAGGCAGGAACGGGGTACTGATTGAGAATGATCGGCCATGATCACATTGAATCGTTGTGCTGGTACGAAGGGCTGAATGGCCTCCTCCTGCACTTATTGTCTATTGTCTACCCCATCACTCGTTATACCTCTGGAGAAAAGGAATAGGTGACGTTTCAGGTCATGACGAAGGATCTCGACCCGAAACGTCACTTTTTCCTTTTCTCCCGAGATGCTACCTGACCCGTTGAGTTACTCCAGGTGTTTGTGTCTATCTTCAGTTTGAACCAACATCCGCGGTTAATTCCTACGCATATTACACCTCTCTTTTAAAATGCCACCATTGATTGCGGTTACATTTAAACTTTACTTCACAAACACAATCTTATTTTTACAGCGATTGTAAATTTTGTTCCAAAATGCACATTGTGGCAGTGGCGCGATTTATTAAATTCGGAATAACAAACTATCCTGCTTTCTTGCGCGAATTGCCTCAAATGCAATTTAAATGGTTTTTCGTTTGTGCTCTCAGCACATATCGATCAACTGCGCTCCCAGCGAACACAAAGGTCCAGGGCTGTGGGAAAGATGCAGGGCTTGTGGATAATTTGTGTTGATTGCAATTCCGAAGGCAGTGACCAGCAATGTCGCAGGCAATGGTAGAGTATCAAACACGAACAATGTACCAAGGGGTGGGGGCGGGGAATACCCTCGAGTCACCAGTTCAGTCGCCACATCAATTTGGCTTGTTGGAATGAATCCTCTTGCATTTTATTTTACGCTGGACTCTGGGACTGACAGCTTATTAAGCTACTCTGCCAAGGCCCGTGCTTAAATCAGCTCCAGCTCCATTATCCTTGCACAGAACACACGGGAACATTCATTCTCACTGTTAGTTACGTCACCATTTAATTTGCTCTCCCATTAAGTTGTAATATTTCATCTTGTTCCAGCGACGCGGGATTATATCAGGCAGCAAGGCCTATTCCTGCGGCCGTTTAGCTCGCTGCTCTTTGCTAATGACTCCCCATCTCCCTCTAACACACATTAAAGGGAGCTGGGAGGACAGTTTTCAACCTTGGTGGCGGCCGCATGGATGGAGCTGCCAGAGGAGGTGGCTGTGGCAGGTGCATAGCCAAGGATGAGTCGCACCCCGGCCACTCCCTCTTCTCCCCTCTCCCATCGGGCGAAAGGTATAGAAAACGCACACCACCAGATTCAGGGACAGTTTCTTCCCAGTTGATATCAGGCAACTGAACCATCCTGCCACAACCAGAGAGCAGTCCCGAACTACTATCTACCTCTTTGGAGACCCTTGGACTATCTTTGGAAGAGCTTTACTGGCATTATCTTGCACTAAACGTTATTCGCGTTATTCCCTTTATCATGTATCTGTACACTGTGGACGGCTCGATTGTATTGCCTTTCCACTGACTGGTCAACATGCAACAAAATCTTTTCACTGTACCTCGGTACACGTGACAATAAACTCAACTCAATAAACTAATCTCATTATTTAAAAGACATTTGGACAGGTACAGGGATAGGAAAGGGGTTGATTGTTAGCTCAAACCCTGAACCATGTACCATCTTTCTGAATCTTTTCTGCACCCTCTCGAGCTTAACCATGTCCTTCCTAGAGTGTTGTGAACAGAACAGCACATAGCACTCCAGGTGCAGCCTAACCTGCATTTTGTACAATGGGAAATATGACATCCCAACTCCACACCCCATGACTCAGCCAATCAAGGATGTCATAGCATCTTGGCCGGCATGGATTAGATGGGCTAAAGGGCCTGTATCTGTCCTGTATGACTCAATGTCAAAAATGACTGGTCAAATTTACTTGGGTTGGAAAGGGGTAGAAGCATATTCGACTCGCTTAGATGGGACACCCTTGGACAAAGTGGGCTGAAGGGACTGTTTCTTTGCTGCATGACTCTTTCGCTCATTGGCTGAATATTTATCACCTGGAATTGGGTACCCAGCATTTAGAAACATTAAAACATAGAAAATAGGTGCAGGAGTAGGCCATTTGGCCCTTCGGCCCTTCGAGCCAGCACTGCCATTCAATATGATCATGACTGATCATCTAGAATCAGTACCCCGTTCCTGCTTTCTCCCCGTATCCCTTGATTCCATTAGCCCTAAAAGCTAAATCCAACTCTCCTTTGAATACATCCAGTGAATTGGCCTCCACTGCGTTCTGTGGCAGAGAATTCCACAGATTCACAACTCTCTGGGTGAAAACGTTTTTCCTCATCTTAGTCGTAAATGGCCTGCCCCTTATTCTTAAACTGTGACCCCTGGTTCTGGAACATCCCCCAGCATCGGGAACAATTTTTCCTGCATCTAGCCTGTCCAATCCCTTAATAATTTTATGTTTCTTTAAGATCAAGCCAGGTGAAGTGGAGGAGAGGGGGAAAAAGTTCACCTCGGCAGCCCTTGAGAGCTTTGGTGGAGGTTTATCGATGGGCGATTCACAAGAAAACGCTGGTAAATGTCCAGATCGGGTGTTTTCCTGGGGTTGAGAGATACAGCTTGGTTATCCACCTGGTAGCATTGGAATCTTGAGCAATACACAAAAGTACTAGAGAAGGTGGAGGGAACAGGCAGCATCTGTGGGGGGAAGTGGGCAAACGATCGTTCGGGCTGGGAACCATTTCCATAGATAGTTTTTTCTGCTTCCTGAACATAATCCGTGCTCGAAACCTTACTTTGTAAGCATCGTGTCATCTAATGCTTACAAATCTGTCGTGTTGTTGTACGTAAGAATTTCAATGCCCTGTTTCAGGACATATGACAATGAAACACCTCTTGACTCTTGACATTTTTTGATCAATTAAAAATGACAGATACAAAACCCAGGAAATAGACAATAGACAATAGGTGCAGGAGGAGGCCATTTGGCCCTTCGAGCCAGCACCGCCATTCAATGTGATCATGAGTGATCATTCTCAATCAGTACCCCGTTCCTGCCTTCTCCCCATACCCCCTGACTCCGCTATCCTTAAGAGCTCTATCCAGCTCCCTCTTGAATGCATTCAGAGAATTGGCCTCCACTGCCTTCTGAGGCAGAGAATTCCACAGATTCACAACTCTCTGACTGAAAAAGTTTTTCCTCATCTCAGTTCTAAATGGCCTACCCCTTATTCTTAAACTGTGACCCTTGTTCTGGACTCCCCCAACATTGGGAACATGTTTCCTGCCTCTAACGTGTCCAACCCCTTAATATGTTTGTCTGATAAAACATTTAAGGGAGGCACAGTGTGGGTGCACTAAGGGTGGCGTTGCTGCCTTACAGCGTCAGAGACCTGGGTTCGATCCTGACTACGGGTGCTGACTACATGGAGTTTGTATATTCTCCCCGTGACTGCATGTGTTTTCTCCCACGCATCCAGATGTGCAGGTTTGTTGGTTAATTGGTTTCTATAAATTGTCCCTAGTGTGTCGGGTGGAACTAGTGTATGGGTGATTGTAGTCGGCATGGACTCGGTGTTTAGTTTAGTTTAGAGATACAGCGCGGAAACAGGCCCTTCAGCCCACCGAGTCCGCACCGACCAGCGATCCCCGCACATTAACACCACCCACACTAGGGACAATTTTACATTTCACATTTATACCAAGCCAATTAACCTACAAACCTGTACGTCTTTGGAGTGGGTGAAGGGCCTGTTTTCATGCTGTTTCTCTGCACTAAACTAAAGTAAACATGACTAATGACTAACATGACTATGGCGGCACGGTGGCGCAGCGGTAGTGTTGCTGCCTTACAGAGAATGCAGCGCCGGAGACTCAGGTTCGATCCTGACTACGGGCGCCGTCTGTATGGAGTTTGTACGTTCTCCCCGTGACCTGCATGGGTTTTCTCCGAGATCTTCGGTTTCCTCCCACACTCCAAAGACGTACAGGTATGTAGGTTAATTGGCTGGGTAAATGTAAAAATTGTCCCTAGTGTGTGTAGGATAGTGTTAATGTGCGGGGATCGCTGGGCGGCGCGGACTCGGTGGACCGAAGGGCCTGTTTCCGCGCTGTATCTCTAAATCTAAAAAATCTGATGTAAAACCTCCCATCGGTCTTTTTGGGAATTAAATCTGTAGTCCTTATCTGCTCTGGCCTTTGTGACTCTGGACTTACGGTACTGTTTCCAAGGGCCTGTATCCTAGCTGTATCTCTAAACTAAACTAAACAAAACATTACCATGGTGCTAAAATATCCTTGCATGTGCTGATGCAGGATTTCTTTGTAAATTTTATGGATAATTCTTCCATTGATTCTACTTCAAAAGCAGAAACAATCAGTTCACAGGTGTTAAGGGAGAATTAGATTATAACACTGTCTCAAATTTTACATCACGGTGACTGCCAAAACCACATTTAGTGCGGTTTTCCAGTGGCCCTGACACTTATAATTTTAACCAGACCTTAATTCAACTTTTGCTCCACAGTAGCGGCCAAAATTAGCATTCAAGCTTTGTCAAAGAAGATCGCAATCCAATAAAACTATGTGTCCTCTGACACTACTGAAATATTTCCCAAGATTAATGATCTGAAATGCTACACTGCAATATATTACACGAAACTTCAAGGGGAAAATATTGGATTTTTTTTTCTCCTTCCCAAGTTCTTGCTCGAAAGCTGTCAGAGGCTAATAATCAGCATGGAAGTTATCATCAGTCTTGTTAGTTCATGGTTTCCATAAGGAATTTCTAAGAGTCAGCCTTCAGAAGGCAGGTCAGCAGAGAACCCCTGGGGATCTGCCCTGCAGCACAAGACTAACACAACCTAAACCCTTTTGGAGCTGACTACATTGTCTCTCCTCTGCGTTTCTTTAACAGCATCAATCAAATGAATTTTAAAACATTGCTCTTTGTGAAACATAAAAAAACCTTCCATTCCGTGGAAATGTGAGTAAAAAAGCTTAGAAGCTTAAATCTTAGTGAATCGTGGGCCTTCGGTGGAGCTAATTGACTTCTGGCATTTAAAAATGCTTCACTATTTACTAGGATTTTAATCAAGTATAAAAGCGAGTTATTTAATGATTTTTCTTTTTGTACTGTGTCCAATGTGAGCCAGCTCACGGCATGGTTTCAGTTCAGTTCGACTCAGTATAGTTTATTGTCACGTGTACCGAGGTACAGTGAAAAGCTTTTGTTGCGCGCTAACCAGTTAGCAGAAAGACAATACGTGAATACAATCGAGCCATTTACAGTGTTTAGATACATGACAAGGGGATAACGTTTAGTGCGAGGTAAAGCCAGCAAAGTCAGATCAAGGATAGTCCGAGGGTCACCAAGACGCAGTAGTTCAGCACCGCTCTCTAGTTGTGGTAGGATGATTCAGTTACTTGATTTGGAAATTTCATCCTGGCAAATTCAGGAATCGGGCAGGGAAAGGATTCTGAAGCAACATCACTCTGAGTGGCAATATTGACTGCAGGTCTTTAACCGGCGAAGGTGGTGAGGGAAATGGGAGCAACTTGCGCTGATGAATTAGGAGCATCACACTACATTTAAACGGGTCTCCTTCAGAGTGATATTTCCTGGTAACCATGTATTAAACCTGTCCACTGACTATTATGCTTATTGTTGCCAAGCAGCTAATTGTTCACTTTTAATAGGGTCATTCTTTGCATCCAAATTATAGGGTGCATTAACTTAAATATCTTCCCCTGCTTTAAATAAATACACTATTTGAAATACAGCAATGTGTTAATGAATAAAATCTGGTGTTCCTTCATTATAAAACACGTACCCACTTAGTGCCTTTGATTCTGCTGTTTGTTTTAATAGCTGCTTGGATTTCACAGGAATGTAACAAATAGGAGGAAGGTTTAGATAATTTCACCATTCCTGCCTCTGCCACCCAATAATTCCAAGGTTAATCTTTTACCTCAGCACTATTTCTAATACGTTAACCCTATATTACCTATATAACCCTATAATTCTCTGCCTCAGAAGGCAGTGGAGGCCAATTCTCTGAATGCATTCAAGAGAGAGCTAGATAGAGCTCTTAAGGATAGTGGAGTCAGGGGGTATGGGGAGAAGGCGGGAACGGGGTACTGATTGAGAATGATCAGCCATGATCACATTGAATGGCGGTGCTGGCTCGAAGGGCCGAATGGCCTACTCCTACTCCTGCACCTATTGTCTATTGTCTATTGTCTATTGTCTATACCTCATGAATTCCGGGACATAATATAGTTGTACAGCAGAGAGGCAGGCCCTTTGGCCCACCTCATCTATGCTAGCCATCATGCCAATCTATACTAATCCCACTTTTAGTTTAAGTTAGTTTAGAAATACAGCAGGGAAATAAGCCCTTCGGCCCACCGAGTACATGTCAATCTGCGATCACCCGTACACTAGTTCCATCCTAAACACTAGGGACAATTTACAGAAGCCAATTAAACCTACAAACCTGCACGTCTTTGGAATGTGGGAAGGAACCAGAGCACCCGGAGAAAACCCATGTGGTCACAGGAAGAACACACAAACTCCGTACAGACAGCACCCATAGTCAGGATCGAACTCGAGTTTCTAGCGCTGTAAGGCAGAAACTCTACCGCTGCGCCACCGTGCTTCCCTAGATTCAAACTGGTGAATCGCCATTGAATGAATGATGAATGAATAAGTTTATTGGCCAAGTATGTGCATATACAAGGAATGTGCCTTGGTGCTCCGCTCACAAATGACAACACAGACATACAGTTAACAATTAAGAATAAAGCAAAACCACATCAAAACAATAAGGATACAACATTACGGTCTAAACATGTGCGTGAAAATAAACCAGAGCAAAAAAGAGACTATAGACTTTGGTTATTGAGTAGAACTACTACTCGTGGAAAAAAAGCTGTTTTTATGTCTGGCTGTGGCTGCTTTGACAGTCCGGAGTCGCCTTCCAGAGGGAAGTGCTTCAAAGATTTTGTGGCCAGGGTGAGAGGGTCAGAAATGATCTTGCCCGCTCGCTTCCTGGCCCTTGCAGTGTACAGTTCGTCAATGGGGGGAAGGTTGCAGCCAACAATCTTCTCATCTTCCTCTCAGCTAATAATGTACCATTCTACATTTATTTGGTTATTGTCCCCTTTAATCTGTGTTTTCACACCTTATCCTTCCATATCGCTATGTCACCCTTGCCCCTGACTCTCAGTCTGAAGTAGGGACTCGACCCGAAACATCATCCATTCCTTCTCTCCAGAGATGCTGCCTCTCCCACTGAGTTACTCCAGCATTTTGTGTCTATTATCATTATGATATTTAGTCATGTGCCAACTACATTGCAAATCTGTTGCTTAGTCTAAGATTGCTTAGTCTTTTTGGACCTTTGTGTTATAGAATCATAGAGTCATACAGCTTAGAAACAGGCACTTTGGACCAAATTGCCTATGCTGACCAACATGCCCCATCTACACTAGTCCCACCTGCCTGTGTTGACCCATATCCCTCCAAACCTTTCCTATCCACGTACCTGTCCAAATGTTTCTTAAGCGTTGTGATGGTACCTGCCTCAACTACCTCCTCCGGCAGCTCGTTCCACACACCCCCACCCTTTGTGTAAAACAAATTGCTCCTCAGGTTCCTATTAAATTTTCCCCCCATCAACTTAAACCACCTGTATGTCCTCTGGTTCTTGATTACCTACTCTGGGAAAAAGGCTCTGTGCATTTACTCTACCTAATTCTCTCATTTGTTTCAACCTCTCTAAGATCACCCCTCATCTTCCTGCACGCCAAGAAATAAAGTCCCAGACTAACCTCTCCCTATAACTCAGGCCCTCAAGTCCTGGCAACATCTTCGTAAATCTTTTCCGCACCCTTTCCAGCTTGACAACATCTTTCCTATAACAGGGTGACCAAAATGTGTTACGCGTTATGTTAGCAGCATGGAGACTGCAGATGACATTGAGAAGATAATGATCCTGACCAGGTAATACAATGTTGTTTATAGCTATAGAAACAATTATGTCAATGGAACAATTATCGAAACAGACCAACTGCATGAGACACCCACCTGAAAAAGTAATTTACTAGAATCACTATTGTCTGAAGTGCAAACTTGGGAAATGTTGAATATAGTCCTTAAGTAGATGGGACATGCTGTCGATGTGGGCAAGTTGGGCCAAAGGGCCTGTTTCCACGCTGTATGACTCTATGACTCTATGACTCTAAGTGAAGAGTTTTATATTTTGGAAGACGAAAGACTGAAGTAGAATTAGAATGCCTTTATTGCCATTGTACGAACAGTACAACGAAATTAAAAGTGCTACATCTGAAACAGTGCGACGGTGCAAATCTTCCAAAAACAATCGCACAAACATAGGAACCAACACAACAAGTACCAATATCAATAAAAACCAATAAAAACTAATAAATAATAAATGAGTTTTGCACCTAAGACGCTGTATATTAAATAAAGTGCAAAGAAATTGAAAGTTACATCAAGTCAAGTATTTCCATTCGCAGTTCTTATGGCCCAGGGAAAGAAACTGTTTTTAAGTGGGTTTGTTCTGGCCCTTAGGCTCCTGTAGCGCCTCCCAGAGGGCAGGAGAGCAAACAGTTCATATCCTGGGTGTGTGCTGTCTTTAATTATATTTCTGGCCCTGTTTAGACAACGCGAGCTGGAGATGTCCTCCAGAGAAGGCAGTGGACAGCCGATAATTTTCTCTGCTGTCTTAATAACCTTCTGGGGGGCCTTCTGGTCTGCAGCCGAGCAGCCAGCGTACCACACTATGGTGCAGTATGCCAGTACGCTCTCAACGGTGGAGCGGTAGGAGGTCACCAGCAGATTCTGGTTTATGTTTACTTAATTGTTCTAAGTGTGCATTTATATTTCTCTGTAAATTTTAGGTAATTGTATAATTTCATGCACGTAAATAGTAAACTGACTGAATAATTGTAGATGTGTAAACAGTTAATGGTGTGTAGGAAGGAATTGCAGATGCTGGTTTAAACTGAAGGTAGACACAAAAAGCTGGAGTAACTCAGTGGGACAGGCAGCTTCTCTGGAGAGAAGGAATAGGTGACGTTTTGGGTCGAGACTCTTCTTCACACCTAAAACCTCACCTATTCCTTTTTTTCCAGAGACTGCTGCATGTCCTGCTGGATTACTCCAGCATTTTGTGTTTACCTTCGATTTAAACCAATATCTGCAGTTCTTTCCTGACATATCAGGTCATCGGTTTTTCATCAAAACTAGGGAAGTGAGAAGTCAAATGTGTTTAAACTTGCAGTGAAGGGGAGGAGTGAAGAGGACAATATCTTTGAAGAGGAAATATCTTTCATGGGAATGGGGACCAAAATTACTGATGTAACTGGGATAAATAAAATTCTATCATATCATATCATATCAGGCCATTGTAAGGCAGATGACAAAAAAATGAGACAGAGAGGGATAGCTATATTCAGGGAGAGAAAAATTAACACATGGGTTATCTAAAATTGTGGATTTGGATGTTGTAACACAGACAAAAGATGGAGAACTTACATTATGAAAAAGCATTTTCGGCACATGTTTTGAATTTTTTGCATCTATCCAAATAATATTCATGAGCAAACCTTGAAGAATGGAAGGATGCACATGCTACACCCTTGATTCAAGATTATACAAACACCGCTATTTTAGAGAGGGGAGAACGAGACCCTTCTTCAGACTGAAGAAGGGTCTGAAGAAGGGTCTCGACCCAAAACGTCACCCATTCCTTCTCTCCAGAAATGCTGCCTGACCAGCTGAGTTACTCCAGCATATTGTGTCTACCCTCGATTTAAACCAAAATTTGCAGTTCTTTCCTACACAAGAAGTATACAAACATTGTTTCATTTTGTGCAGAGAATAAATACTCAACAGTACTTCCAAGTAGAGATGTTTTGGATGAAATCCATATTATCTGACATTTGGGGAAGATTTGCCTGGGTCAGATTTAAAATATTTTTAATTCTATTGGTTTAAAAGCAGACCAAAGATCATAAACCTTCATAGCTTTGAGGATATGCTCCTTTAAGTAAACATAAACTACTTCAGTCTTTAGTCTTCCAAAATATAATACTCCGAGATATGCTCGCAAATTCATCAAATGTTGGCCCATTTAAAAAATATATTTTAGTTTAGATGTTGAACAACATCTTATTTCTCTTGAACAAAAAATTGCTCAGCCATCACAATGATGGAACAGATTCCCAAATCAAGGGCGCAGTGGTGGAGTTGCTGCCTTACAGCGCCGGAGACCCGGGTTCCATCCTGACTACAGGTGCTTGTCTGTACGGAGTTTGTACGTTCTCCCCGTGGCCCGCGTGGCCTTCCTCCGAGATCTTCGGTTTCCTCCCACACTCTAAAGACGCACAGTTTGTACAGTAGGTTAATTGGCTCGGTATAAATATAAATTGGTCCTAGTGTGTGTGGAATAGTGTTGGTGTGCGGGGATCGCTGGTCGGCGCGGACTCGGTGGGCCGAAGGTCCTGTTTCCGTGCTGTATCTCTAAACTAAACAAAAAACTAAATGTGTTTATTTTTGTGTGCAACAATAATATCTGCCATTTAGTGCAGATGGACATATACCCCGTCTCTTCCTCGGCAATCCTTCTCTGACTTTGAAATGAACTCATTTGTGTGTACCACAGCACCACTGCTAAAATCTGCATGAGTGCTTCTCCAGCCATCTAATTCCATGCACTCCGTTCTCGAATGCAGGATTCGTCCACTTTTTAAAAAATCTCACCCGACATGCCAGAAGGTGGAGACTTATTTTGACTTTGTCAGCATGCAGCAGTCAAGAACTTGCTTTAGATTTACATTGGATATCAGACCTTTGAAATAATCAGTTGACCAATATTTCCTGTCATGAAGAGATATTAAATTTCCCAAGCCTAGATGGAACTACTGACAGCAAATCTATTGGATGCGTAAATATATGGTTTATATTATATTCTGTTCATAAATAACCAACAAAAAATAATAAGGCAAGCACACGCAGTGCATAGCAATTGAAAGAGAACTGTCAAGCAGAACAAACTGTTATTTTTTTTGTAATCCCTTTGAACGTATCGCTAACACATAAGTCAAGGGAAATAAATACTGTCATTTCAGGCGTCTAATCCTCCTTTCCTGTCGGATCAGGCTGTGGTTGATTTGTATTGATTTTACCTCTAATTCCACTAATTTGTGTTTCAGAAATCATTAAGTGCAGGCAGTAATGAAAATGTTGGGTTCCTCTCTCATTGCCTGTAGGTGGCCTGATTTAGTTACAGAGCAGGCGAGGGATTATTTTATTAAATGGAAAGATTGATATTTTACCATTCTTCGTTTCTAAGAAGCAATGCAAATTATATTTCCGCTTTAGTACGTCTCCATAGGCATGCGATTGTTAAATAAGTAGCCCACGTCAATATCTCAGAGATTTCAGCTAATTATATCATCTATATATCAAAATAGGTCAAAACATATTCCAAAAAATAATATTTTGATGGGATTTTAATAACAGGCCCACTAAGGATCACTTCATCTATCTCAAAACAAATCTCTATTTAATTGGAACAACAGAACATGATATCAACAAAAATCAAAATATATTTTACTATATATTGCTCTGGCATTTAAGAGGCTTTTGGATATGCATATGGATATGCAGAGAATGGAGGAGGAACATGGATTATGTGCAGGTAGATAAGAGATGGTCTTGGCATCATGTTTGGCACAGACATTGTGGGCTGAAGGGCCTGTTCCTGTGCTGTACTGTTCTATGATGTATGATCTATATAGCTGTAATATTGTTAAATTAAAGTGCATTAGAGAAGCATATTTTGGAGGAAGGATATTATTAAAAATCAAAATCATGAAGAATTGCAGAATGCAGAGAACCAAACAATCCATTCACCCAACGCTGTGCTTATGTAACGGTGCACAGTGACGCAGCGGTAAAGTTGCTGCCTTACAGCGCTTACAGCGCTTACAGCGCCAGAGAACCAGGTTCAAACCCAACTACGGGTGCTGTCTGCACGGAGTTTGTACGTTCTCCAAGTGACCACGTGGGTTTTCTTTGAGATCTCCAGTTTCCTCCCACACTCCAAAGACGTACAGGTTTGTAGGTTAATTGGCTTGGTATAAATGTAGATGTAGGATAATGTTAATGTGTGGAGACTGCTGGTCGGTGTGGAATTGTTGGGCTGAAGTGCCTGTTTCTGCGCTTTATTTCTAAACTGAACTCCATAACTACCTAGACTTTAAACTGTAGAGACACAACCTGGAAACAGATTGGCCCACTGAGTCTGCGCCAACGAGCCGTACACTAGCACTATCCTACACACTCGGGACAATTTACAATTTAAAGAAGGGAGGAAACCAGAGCTCCTGAAGAAAACCCACACGGTCACAGGGAGAACGTACAAACTCCATACAGACATCACCCCTTAGTCGGGATCAAACCCGGGTCTCTAGTGCTGTGAGACTGCAACTCTCCCACTGCGCCACTGTGCGGCCCCAATTATTTACACTCTATCCACCTCTCTCTGCCCTCCAACAATTCTCAATTTAAATTAGAGAAATATAATGACCCCCCAGGTCATTATATCAAGGAGTCATTTTACATTTCCATGGGTTATATGCCATACCCTCATAGGTTTCCAAGTAGGATGCCCCGTTCAAACTCCTGTTTATTTTAGCAAGGTTACCTGCTCCAATTTCTTCATTTGCAAAGAGGGCTGCCAGCCTCATGGCTATCTGTATAAAGATGTATTAAAAAGTTCATATGATTTATTGGCAATAGTCTTTACACTAATGTGTAGGAAGGAACTGCAGATGCTGGTTTACACCAAAGATGGACACAAAATGCTGGAGTAACTCAACGGGTCAGGCAGCATCTTTGGAGAATAAGAATGGGTGACGTTTCGGGTCGAGACCCTTCTTCAGACTCTGTGGACATCCAGTCTTTACACTAATACACAGTCTTTACAGTTTACACTGGGCGGCCACGGTGGTGCAGCGGTAGAACTGCTGCCTTACAGCGCTTGCAGCACCGGAGACCCGGATTCAATCCCGACTACGGGTGCTGTCTGTATGGAGTTTGTACATTCTCCCCGTGACCGCGTGGGTTTTCTCCGAGATCTTTGGTTTCCTCCCACACTCCAAATACGTACAGGTATGTAGGTTAATTGGATTGGTGTATGTGTAAAATTGTCCCTAGAGTGTATAGGATAGTGTTAATGTGCGGGGAACGCTGATTGGTGCGGACTTGGTGGGCCGAAAGGCCCGTTTCCGCACTGTATCTCTAAACTAATCTCTGCTTGTGTTATCCCTGCATCCTACTTGGAAACCTATGAGGGAATGCAGTATAACCCAGGGAAACATACAATTATTCCTCAATAGGATCCTTATATTTCTCTAATTTAAATTCAGGAATGTAGGAGGGAAGAGAGAGGAGGATAGAGCATAAATAGTCATGCAGTATTTACGTAAGCAGAGAGTTGGGTGAATGGCTTGCTTGCTTCTCTGCATTCAATTATTTTCCATGATTATGTTGGTCTTAAAAAGCTGTTCAATGGAAATTCTATTCTTCAAAATATGCTTTTGGACTCGCTAACATGGAAAGTTTCAGTACAGCCACCCTAACCCGCAGGCATTGCCACTTTCATTTCACTGCACATCGTGTATGTGTATGTGACAAATAAATTTGACTTGACTTGACTTGACTTGAAATCTTTTCCAATTCTGAAGACACCATTAAGTCCCATCTCCGTCTCCTCCTTTCTCTGGGAAGGATCCTCGATCTTTCTTCGAGCTATATTTTTCAATACTAGCAACAGCCCTGTAAACCTATTCTGCATCGTCCTCAGTTCATCAATACACTCTCTGCTGTCTGGAGGCCAGATCTGCAGTCAATACTCCAAGATGTGATCTAACCAAGTTTTTAAACTGTTAAACAATGCCATATGTGTAGTTTAGAGATTATTGCATTGAAATAGGCTCTTCGGCCCACCGAGTCCATGCCGACCATAACCCCCCCCCCCTAAACTAGTTCTATCCTAGACACAAGGGACAATTTACAGAAGCCAATTACCCAACAAACCTGCACGTCTATGAAAAGTAGGAGGAAACCAGAGCACCTGGAGAAAGCCCACGTAGGTCACGGGGAGAACGTGCAATAGACAATAGACAATAGAAAATAGGTGCAGGAGAAGGCCATTCGGCCCTTCGAGCCAGCACCGCCATTCAATGTGATCACGGCTGATCATTCTCAATCAGTACCCCGTTCCTGCCTTCTCCCCATACCCCCTGACCCCGCTATCCTTAAGAGCTCTATCCAGCTCTCTCTTGAATGTATTCAGAGAATTGGCCTCCACTGCCTTTTGAGGCAGAGAATTCCACAGATTCACAACTCTCTGACTAAAAAGGTTTTTCCTCATCTCTGTTCTAAATGGCCTACCCCTTATTCTTAAACTGTGGCCCTGGTTCTGGACTCCCCCAACATTGGGAACATGTTTCCTGCCTCTAACGTGTCCAACCCCTTAATAATTTTATACGTTTCGATAAGATCCCCTCTCATCCTTCTAAATTCCAGTGTATACAAGCCTAGTCGCTCCAGTCTTTCAACATATGACAGTCCCGCCATTCCGGGAATTAACCTAATGAACCTACGCTGCACGCCCTCAATAGCAAGAATATCCTTCCTCAAATTTGGAGACCAAAAGTGCACACAGTACTCCAGGTGCGGTCGCACTAGGGCCCTGTACAACTGCAGAAGGAACTCTTTGCTCCTATACTCAACTCCTCTAGTTATGAAGGCCAACTGTATACACTGGAATTTAGAAGGATGAGGGGGGATCTTATTGAAACATATAAGATAATTAGGGGATTGGACACATTAGAGGCAGGAAACATGTTCCCAATGTTGGGGGAGTCCAGAACAAGGGGCCACAGTTTAAGAATAAGGGGGAGGCCATTTAGAACGGAGATGAGGAAGAACTTTTTCAGTCAGAGAGTGGTGAAGGTGTGGAATTCTCTGCCTCAGAAGGCAGTGGAGGCCAGTTCGTTGGATGCTTTCAAGAGAGAGCTGGATAGAGCTCTTAAGGATAGCGGAGTGAGGGGGTATGGGGAGAAGGCAGGAACGGGGTACTGATTGAGAGTGATCAGCCATGATCGCATTGAATGGCGGTGCTGGCTCGAAGGGCTGAATGGCCTACTCCTGCACCTATTGTCTATTGTCTATTGTCTATAACATTCCATTGGCTTTCTTCACTGCCATACAGACTCCGTACAGACAGCACCCATAGTCAGGATCGTACCCAGGTCTCTGGCCCTGAGAGGCAGCAATTCTACCGCTGCACCACCGTGCCACTCCTCCGTTCCTGTTCCTGATGTCTACACTTTAATCGAGGCTTGTTAGAACTGGACAGAGAGCTCTATTGGCCTAGCTAAAACTGATATCGCTCAGCCATGCAACCCTATCAAGCTGCCCCTTTTAATAAATGTGGGAGAATAGCAACTACTGTATTCAAGCTAAAAGGAGAGTAGAGAAGGTTTACGAGGATGTTACCAGCAGGACACGAGGGTCTGAACTATAGGGAGAGGTTGTGCAGGCTAGGACTTTATCCCTTGGCGTGAGGAGGCTGAGGGGTGATCTTATAGAGGTGTATAAAATCCTGAGGGAATAGATAGGGTGAATGCACAGTCTTTTACCCAGAATTGAAGAATCAAGAACCAGAGGACGTAGTTTTAAGATGAGAGGGCAAAGATTTAATAGCAATCTGAGGGATAATGTTTTCATACAGACTGTGATAGGTTTACGGAAAGAGCCTGCATCTTGGTGATGTGTTTATTGAAGTGAATGCAAAACATCTATCGCAGGTCACATGGTGTGGCACAACTGGCTACCTGAGGATGGCATGGTGTCGCAGCGCTAGAGTTGCTGCCTTACAGCGCCAGAGACCCGGGTTCGATCCTGACTGCGGGTGCTGTTGCGTTGTCCCCGTGACCGCATGGGTTTTCCCCGGGTGCTCCGGTTTCCTCCCACCCTCAAAAGATGTGCAGGTTTGCAGGCTAATTGGCTTCGGTAATATTGTAAAACTGTCCCTAATGTATGTAGGTTACTGTTAATGTACGGGGATCGCTGGTCAGCACGGACTCGGTGGGACGAAGGGCCTGTTTCTGCTCCCGTATCTCTAAAGACTAAAGTCTAAAGACTGTTGTCCATTATCCATTCCCGCCTTGTCCGTTACATATTCAGCTTCAATGGAAATTTCAATTATGATGCAATTAAAAAGCTCAACATTTGAGAAAGGTTGTACTGGCATCGGAGAAGGTGTTTTGTGAGAATAACCTTAGGGGTGATTGGGTTAACGTACGAGGAGCATTTGATGGCTCTGGGCCAATACTCACTGGTGGTACCTATTGAATAAGGAAATAGAGTGGATGTGGAGAGGATGTTTCCACTAGTGGGAGAGTCCAGGACTAGAGGGCATCGGCTCAGAATAAAATGATGACCCTTTAGAAAGGAGATGAGGAGGAATTTCTTCAGCCAGAGGGTGATGAATCTGTGGAATTCACTGCCATGGACAGCTGTGGAGGCCAAGTCATTGGGTATTATTAAAGTGGAGATTGATAGATTCTTGATTAGGAAGGTTTCCACCAGTGGGAGGAGGTTACCGGGGGAAAGCAGGAGAATAGGGTTGAGAGGGAAAGATAGATCAGCCATGATTGAATGGCCGTGCAGACTCGATGGACCCAATGGCCGAATTCTGCTCCTGTATCTTATGAACTGACATATTTATGGTACATGAATGGTCCCATTGTCCACCAGAAACAAATCATTTCACAAATCATTGATGTGCACAATGCATCCAGCTTTCCATTCTGCAACCCATTCCTATTTAATGAATGCTATATCACTTTTCAAGATTCTGTTACTAACTAATCAGGCAAAGTTCCACTTGCGTATGGGAACAGTGTGGAAAGAATTAGATTTTGCATGCCGTTAGATGTGTTAGTGACCGTCCTGCCTCTGCAGTCTGGTGCTGTTATGCCCATATTTTCATTACTGGAGGAACAACAGTTAAGGCATAAATCAGACATAAAGAACACAGGGGTAGTCGAGGGACATGTGACCCTTTTTGATAGATGTTGATCCTACGTATCCATCTTCCCACCACATCTCCCATTCCCTTCTCTGGAGACACACAGCTGATCATCTTTTCAACCCATTGTACTCATGTCTTCTACTCATTCTTCTAATCAGACCTTCAGTTTCTGTTCAGTTTAGTTTATTGTCACATGTCCCGAGGTACATTGAAAAGCTTTTGTTGCTTGCTACCCAGCCAGCGGAAAGGCAATACATGATTACAATGGAGCCATTTACAGTGTAAAGATACATGAAAAGGGAATAACGTTTAGTGCAAGGTAAAGCCAGCAACGTCCGATCAATGATAGTCGGAGGGACATCAAAGAGGTAGATAGGAGTTCAGCACTGCTCTCTGGTACTGGTAGGATGATTCAGTTTCCTGATAATAAATGGAAAGAAACTGTCCCCGAATCTGGAGGTGTGTGTTTTCACACTTTTATACCTTTTGCTTGATGGGAGAGGGGAGAAGAGGGAGTGGCTAGGGTGTGACTCATCCTTGATTATGCTGTTGGCCTTGCCGAGGCAGCATGAAGTATAAATGGAGCCAATGGAAGGAAGGTTGGTTTGTGTGATGGTCTGGGCTGCATCCACAATTCGCTACGATTTCTTGCGGTCTTGGATGGAGCTGTTCCCAAACCAAGAGGTGCTGGCTCGAAGGGCCGAATGGCCTACTCCTGCACCTATTGTCTATTGTCTATTGTCAAGCTGTGATGCATCCCGATAAAATGCTTTCTATGGTGCATCTGTAGAAGTTGGTGAGAGATGGTCACTTATTCCACAAATTACCAATTATATAAATAAGTCCTTGCTACTTATGCCTAGAGTAGGTCTGTAGCCCGCAGTAGGTGAATCGAGGACCAGAGGACAAAGGTTTAAGACGAAGGGGAAAAGATTTAATAGGAATCTGAGGGATAACATTTTCACACAAAGGGTGGTGGGTGTGTGGAACAAGCTGCCAGAGGAGGTAGTTGAGGCTGGGAATATCCCAACATTTAACAAACAGTTAGATAGATAGATAGATAGATAGATAGATAGATAGATAGACAGATAGATAGATAGATAGATAGATAGATAGATAGATAGATAGATAGATAGATAGATAGATAGATAGATAGATAGATAGATAGATAGATAGATAGATAGATAGATAGATAGATAGATAGATAGATAGATAGATAGATAGATAGATAGATAGATAGATAGATAGATAGATAGATAGATAGATAGATAGATAGATAGATAGATAGATAGATAGATAGATAGATAGATAGATAGATAGATAGATAGATAGATAGATGGATATGACAGGTTTGGAGGGATATGGACCAAATGCAGGCAGGTGGGACTAGTGTAGCTGGGACATGGCTGGTAAGTTGGGCCGAAGGGCCTGTTTCCACACTGCATCAATCTATGACTCTATGACTCAGAGAGAGAAGTACAATAATTCCCACCCCCACCTCTTCCCCCCCGACCCCCACTACAATCTGTCTGAAGAAGTGTCCCGACATAGAAATGTCACCGATCTTGGTCGTCCTGACCAGCTGCGTTACACCAATGCTTAGTGCTCTGTGTGCAATTCCAGCATCTGCAGTTCCTTGTATCTTTATAATTCCTTCTTGTTTGATGATATGTTTGAAGAACCTGGAATGAATTTCCATCAGGTTTTCTGGCACATAGCCCATAATATTGGCAGTATGGAGTCTAATCCGCCATTCAATCATGGCTGATCCGTCTTTCCCTCCTAACCCCGTTCTCCTGCCATCTCCCCATAACCCCTGACATCGGAACACAGCTACCAGACCTGGAGGGCATCTACAGCACACGATGCCTCAGAAAAGCCACCAGCATCCACAAAGACTCTTCACACCCCTGCAACAGTCTGTTCGAACTCCTTCCATCGGGCATACGATACAAGGCCTTCTACGCCCGCACCTCCAGACTCAGGAACAGCTTCATCCCCAGGGCCATAGCTGCTATGAACCGGTCCTGCTGAGCCGGATGGTCACATCGCACAGTGATCCGGCACAGATCTACTTGCACTTTATTCTGTCTTAAAACTGTTACAATTTGTTTCGTTGGGTTGCTGTTGTTTAAATTAACTAAATTATTGCATCGTATGGGAGGCGCATTCCCAATCTCGTTGTATCCCTGTACAATGACAATAAAGATATATTGTATTGTATTGTATCTGCACTAATCAAGAATCTCCTTTACCTATCCTTCCCATTCCTACACAGACATTTCTGTTCTCGGTCTCCTCCATTGTCAGAGTGAGGCTAAAGCAAATTGGAGGAACAGCATCTCATATTTTGCTTAGGAAGCTTTCAGCCCAGTGGTATGAATATTGATTTCTTTCACTTCAGGTAGCCCCGGCATTCCCTCTCTCTCTCTATCCCTCCCCCACCCAAGTCTCACTAGCTTCCCATTTTCACCCTACAAACAGCTTTCAATGGCCTGTTTCTTTTATCATCGTTACTTTTTTGTATATCATATCATCATAACATATATATACAGCCGGAAACAGGCCTTTTCGGCCCTCCAAGTCCGTGCCGCCCAGCGATCCCCGTACATTAACACTATCCTACACCCACTAGGGACAATTTTTTTACATTTACACAGCCAATTAACCTACATACCTGTACGTCTTTGGAGTGTGGGAGGAAACCGAAGATCTCGGAGAAAACCCACGCAGGTCACGGGGAGAACGTACAAACTCCTTACAGTGCAGCACCCGTAGTCAGGATCGAACCTGAGTCTCCGGCGCTGCATTCGCTGTAAAGCAGCAACTCTACCGCTGCGCTACCGTGCCGCCCCATCTTTCATTCATTGTTCTTTATCTCTCCACATCACTGTCTTTGCCTCTCGTTTCCCTTATCCCAAACCAGTCTAAAGAAGGGTCTCGACCTGAAACGTCACCCATTCCTTCTCTCCAGGATGCAGCATGTCCCGCTGAGTTACTCCAGCATTTTGTGTCTATCTTCAGTAAGAATCTATCTATCTCCGCCTTAAAAATATACAGACTTGGCCTCCACAGCCTTCTGCGGCAATGAATTCCACAGATTCACCACCCTTGATGAAACCCATACAGTGTGTTTCTATATTATATCTTTAATATAACAAACTATTCAAAGTTTTTAATCAGGATTTAAAGGAATAGGAAGTGTCTTACGAAGGAAATTCGGGGATAGTGTAGCGAGGGAATTTGGGAACTTGGGGCTTGGAAGCTGAAAGTGTGGTTACCAATGGTGGAGGGATGACATTTAATGAGGATCAAGGATCCTCAACTGGAAGAAATATCTCAGTTGACAGTGGGACTAGATATTCCAGAGTAACTATTGCGGTAGAGTTACTGCCTTACAGCGCTAGGGACCCGGGTTCGATCCTGTCTGCGGATGCTCTCTGTACGTTGGTACGTTCTCCCTGTGACCACATGGATTTTCTCCCAGTGCTCCGGTTTCCTCCAATACTTCAAAGACGTACGGGTTTGTAGGTTAATTGGTTTTGGTACGTTTTAAAATTAAGCCTAGTGTGTGTAAATTAGTGTACAGAATGATCACTGGCCGGCGCGGACTCGGTGGCCTGAAGGGCCTGTTTCCACGCTGTATCTCTAAAGTCTAAATTTTAAAGTATAAAGTCAATGTTACCAGCTTATTTGTCAAAATCATCATAGGGATGAAGATGTTTGACAATAAAACAGGGAAGAGGCAGAGAAATACGAACCATGGGATTTGTTAGAAAGGTAGACACAAAGTGCTGGTGTAACTCAGCAGGTCGGGCAGCATCTCTGGAGAAAAAGGATGGGTGACGTTTCAAGTCCGGCCCTTCTTGAGATATCAGTTTTGTCAGGGTTTGTTATATTGGCATCATGGTCAGTGCAGACTTGATGAGCCAAAGGTGGAAGAAGGAACTGCAGATGCTGGTTTACACCGAAGATAGGCAGAAAATGCTGGAGTAACTCAGCGGGACAGGCAGCATCTCTGGAGAGAAGGAATGGGCGACGTTCAGTCTGAAGAAGGGTCTTGACCTGAAACGTCACACATCTCCTTCTGGAGATGCAACACCTGTCCCTTTACCTCCCCCCTCGACTCCAAGGACCCAAATAGTCTTTCCAGGTGAGGCAGAGGTTCACCTGCACCTCCTCCAACCTCATCTATTGTATCCGCTGTTCTAGATGTCAACTTCTCTACATCGGCAAGACCAAGCGCAGGCTCGGCAATCGTTTCGGTCAACATCTCCGCGCAGCCCGCCTTAACCAACCTGATCTCCTGGTGGCTCAGCACTTCAACTCCCCCTCCCATTCCCAATCTGACCTTTCTGTCCTGGGCCTCCTCCATTGTCAGAGTGAGGCCCAGCGCAAATTGGAGGAACAGCATCTCATCTTTCGCTTGGACAGTTTACACCCCAGCGGTATGAACATTGACTTCTCTAACTTCAGATAGTTCCTCTGTCCCTCTCTTTCCCCTCCCTATCCCAGTTCTCCCACTAGTCTTCCTGTCTCCTACTACATCCTATCTTTGTCCCGCCCCCTCCCCTGACATCAGTCTGAAGAAGGGTCTCCACCTGAAACGTCACCCATTCCTTCTCTCCGGAGATGCTGCCTGACCCACTGAGTTATTCCAGCATTTTGTGTCTACCTTCTATCTAAAGATGTTGCCTGTCCCACTGAGTTACTCCAACATTTTGTATCTGTCTTCGATGAGGGCTGGTTGCTGTGCTGTACTGCTTGTTTTATGTTCTATATCAAAATTGTAAATGACTACTAAGATATTTTTTCAAATATTTGTACCTGTAATTCTGCAATTCAAAGATGTTAAGAAATCAATAATAACATGAAATATATGTGAAATACATTAAATGTATGTATATTTAATACATAAATCTAAATATATATATATATATGTGTGTGTGTGTGTGTGTGTGTGTGTACATATATATATATGTAATACACCATATTATATATATATATATACCATATACCATTTTTTTCCCAGCATAAAAAAATATATACAGACACACACACACATTTAATGTTTATGAAATTTAAATTAATATTTATTTGTTTGAGATCTTCACATCTATCTCCCCTCTAGTAAGATCAATGGAGGAGTCATCCCTGAACAGGGTTTATTTACTATTGGAATCCATACAAATACCCTCTGCTGATCTGAGAAGTCAAAGATCAGAGTGCTTTCAGAACAGCAGCGAAAAGCTGTCACAGCAACTTTAACATTCAGGGTAGCTCATCGTTACACTGTACATATCAATGCTACTTCACAAAATGTTGGTCATTAAAAATATTCAAATTATTAATACCTTGACATGTAGGTGAAATATTCAAAATGCTGAGTGGCATAAGCAAAACAAAAAACAAATAAAATGACTATGGATACAAGAAACCGTCGCTTGCATTCTTCCAGATAACTTCTGAAGAATTTGCACAACTTTACCCTCTCCTGCTGAGCTTCATGAGATCTAGTTTAGTTTAGTTTAGAGACGCAGCGCAGAAACAGACCCTTCGGCTCACCTAGTCCGCACCGACCAGCGATCCCCGCACATTAACACTATCCTACACACACTTTTTCATTTACACCAAGCCAATTTACCTACAAACCTGTACGTCTTTGGAGTGTGGGAGGAAACCGAAGATCTCGGAGAATACCCACGCGGTCACGGGGAGAACATACAAACTCTGTGCAGACAGCGCCCGTAGTCAGGATCGAACCTGGTTCTCCGGCGCTGCAAGCGCTGTAAGGCAGCAACTCTACCGCTGCGCCACCGTGGCCGCCAGAGATGCAGAATCTCACCACAACTTTGGGATTTCCACAGACCCCTACACATGTGAAATTCCACAACTCATAAGAATCTGGGTCATTTTTTTCCCCACAGTATTTTTTGTCAGCTTGTGTTCCACACATTCAATTTCCCGCAATTGTGAAGTTAGCAATAAAAAGGGATATTCACCCTATGTGCAATTAGCGGCTTTGCTTATAATTAACTAGCCCATGCTACTGAACTCTGGTAAGAGATGTACAAGTGACCAATGTTTTCTCGGGAAACACTGATTTCCACCATCTCCTTTCTACATTAGAAGCAAGGGAATTTAGCTTGGGTACTAAGAAAATAAATACACCACTTGTGTAGGATGGTCTGCAGGAAATGTATTTCTAAACTTCCCACCGTGATTTATAAATGACAGGCTGAAATACTAACTTAATATGCAGCTACACGTGAATTTCTCGAGCAATGCAAAACATACTACAACCAAATAATCTTTAACATATCTCTACACACGTATTGCTTAGCGTGGAGGCCCTAAGGTTAAAGTCAGTGCATCTGCATTTCTCCTCGGCCTGTGCTGTTTTGTGATCTTCGCCATAGCATTCAAGGGAAATCAGCGTACTAAATTTTTCAGAGGAAGGGAATCCTTTTGTTTGGTGGGACATGAATGTAAAAGATCCTTCGGTTCAGTTTAGTTTCGTTTATTGTGAAGTGTACCTAGGATAGACATAGGAGTAGAATTAGGCCATTCATTCCATCGAGTCTACTTGATCATTTACTGTGGCGCAGTGGTAGAGTTGCTGCCTTACAGCGCCAGAGACCTAGTTTGATCCTAACTACAGGTGCTGAATGTATGGAGTTTGTAATGTTCTCCCTGTGACCGCGTGGGTTTTGTCCGGGTGCTCCGTTTTCTTCCCAAACTCCAAAAACGTACAGGTTTGTAGGTTAATTCACCGGTAAAAATTGTAAACTGTCCCTAGTGTGTGTGGGATAGTGTTAGTGAACAGGGATCGCTGGTCGGCGCCGAAGGGACTGTTTCCGCGCTGTATCTCTAAACTAAACTAAGCTAAACTAGACGCCAATCTCCTGCCTTCTCCCCATAACCTTTGACAAGCTTCCTAATCAAGAGCCTATCAATCTCTGACTTAAAAATACCCAATGTCTTGGCCTCCACAACCATCTAATCTCCGAACTAAACTATAAAAACTAAACCAGGTACAACTGAAAATTGAATCACTTTCTTTTATTTATGAATGGGTAGCATTTAAATAGAAAGACTGTGAATAGACTTGATGTCCATGATCATAAATCATCAATGCAAACCGAAGGTAATTATCCTTTTTCTACATTTCAGAATACTTGGCATGACCGATTATGTAGTGTGGCAAATTTACACGATGAATTTGGATAATAATCTTCATGTAGAAAATAAATGCGAAGTACTTTACAACAGGGTAAATGATTTTGTTTTTGGAAAAAAATCTTTGATTTTAAAAGAAGTTCAGGAAATCCAACGAAAGAAAATGTCTCAACGCTGATGAACAACATCTCTCGAAAAATATGTTACAAATGAAGAACAATTTGTCTTTGGCAACCTTTGCTAAATGATTTCTCCAAAATCAAAAATAATCATTGCACAGCATTTCTCCTCTGTTCCAGCACATCGCATTCATGATTTCTGAACATTAAAGTTTAAAGTAAGTAAGTACGGATATATAGCTCAGTAGACATTTTTCTTAAATCCTCAGGGTGTAGGTTTCTCACTGATGGTAATAACAGGCCACTATATCCCTTTAAAAGGCCACCACCATTGTTTACTGGAGGTTATATTTTAACAACAAACTATTGGAGGAACTCAGCAGGTCAGGCAGCATCTGTGGAGGAGAATGGACTGATCAGTCTGAAAAAGGGTGCTGACCCGAAACATCATTTGGCCATTTCCCTCCACAGATGCTGCCTGACTAGCTGAGTTCCTCCACCAATTTGTCTTTATTCAAGACTCCAACTATTGTAATCTCTTGTAATCTCTTTATTCAAGACTCCAGCTATTGTAATCTCTTTAGATTTTAGAGATACATCGCGGAAACAGGCCCTTCGGCTCACCGAGTCCGTGCCAACCTGTACACTAGGGACATTTTACAATTCTACTGAAGCCAATTAACCTACAAACCTGCATGTCTTTGGAGTGTGGGAGGAAACCGGAACACCCGAAGAAAACCCACGCGGCCACGGGGAGAACGTACAAACTGCGTACAGAAAGCGCCCGTATTCAGGATCGAACCCGTATTCAGGATCGAACCCGGATCTCTGGTTCCGCCCTCAGGTTCCGCCCGGATCTCTGGTTCCACCCACACTATGTTACCGACAATAGATCTCAGTTTCAGTTTGAAGAAGGATCTCGACCTGAAACATCACCCTTCCTTCTCTCCAGAGATGCTGCCTGTCCCGCTGAGTTACTCCAGCTTGTCTATCTTCAGTTTCAGTTTAGTTTATTGTCACATGTACCGAGGTTACGCTTTTGTTGCGTGCTATCCCATCAGCAGAAAGACAATATATGATTACAATCGAGCAATTTACAGTGTATAGATACATGATAAGGGAATAACGCTTAGTGCAAGGTAAAGCCAGCAAAGTCTGATCAAGGATAGTCCGAGGGTCACCAAGAGGTAGATAGTAGTTCTGGACTGCTCTCTGGTTGTGGCAGGATGATTCAGTTGCCTGATAACAGCTGGGATAACTCCCATTCCCAGTCTGACCTTTCTGTCATGGGCCTCCTCCAGTGCCATAGTGAGGCCCACCGGAAATTGGAGGAACAGCACCTCATATTTCGCCTGGGCAGTTTGCAGCCCAGTGGTATGAACATCGACTTCTCCAACTTTAGATAGTTCCTCTGTCCCTCCCTTCCCCTCCTCCTTCCCAGATCTCCCTCTATCTTCCTGTCTCCACCTATATCCTTCCTTTGTCCCGCCCCCCTGACATCAGTCTGAAGAAGGGTCTCGACCCGAAACGTCACCCATTCCTTCTCTCCTGAGATGCTGACTGACCTGCTGAGTCACTCCAGCATTTTGTGAAATAAATACCTTCGATTTGTACCAGCATCTGCAGTTATTTTCTTATATTATATAACAGCTGGGAAGAAATTGTCCCTGAACATGGAGGTGTGCGTTTTCACACTTCTGCATTCACTTCAATAAACACATCACTAACATAGAGGCTTGTTGTTGAACACTGTGGTTGTTCTCGAAGTCTAGTTCTTCAGGTGCATTAGCCAGGTGGACACCCAGGTCCACCACAATGTTTCCCTGCATGACATCATCAATAGACCTGTTGCAAGTTAGAGTCAGTCCAAGGGCAGACGCTAACTCAGATATCATAGAGTCATAAAGTCATAGAATCATACAGCACGGAAACTGGTCAATTCGTCCCAACCCATCCATGCTGACCAACGGTCACTCTATCCAATGCGACGGATATCGTATATCCATTATATATCCGTTATCCCATATCTTATATTTCTGCAAGATAAGTAAAAAAATAATGCTTACTATTTACCCTTTGGCGAAGAATGAAAGTAAAGCTACCATTCGCAGATGATGAAGCTAGACAGATTTTTACATAAGGTCATGGAGTTATAGAGACATACAGTACAGAAACAGGCCCTTCGGCCCAACCTGCCCATGCCGACCAAAATGCCGATTCTGCACTAGTCCAACCTCCCAGCATTTGGCCCATATCCCTCTAAACGTTTCCTATCCACGTACCAATACATAACATTTCCAAGTAAGGAAGTTGGTTAATTAGTTAACGTGCGATACTCTCAATGCATATTGGGTATTCACAGTAGCCCAGTACAGTTTAGTATTGTTTATTTTTTTAAAAGCTTAGTTTATTATTGACACATGTACCGAGGTACAGTGAAAGAAAAGACTACACATGATTACAATCAAGCTGTCCACAGTGCACAGATACACGATAAAGGGAATAACGTTTAGTGCATGATAACGTCCGATAAAGTCTGATTAAAGTTAGTTCAAAGGTCTCCAATGAGGTAGATAGGTGGGCAGGACTGCATACTAGCTGGTGATGGGATGGTTCAGCTGTCTGATAACAGCTGGGGGGGGGGGAAAGTCTCTGAATCTGGAGGTGTGCGTTTTCACACTTCTGTGCCTCTTGCCTGCTGGGAGAGGGGAGAAGAGGGAATGCCTGGGGTAGGCCTGGTCCTTGATTCTGTTGCTGGCCTTGCCGAGGCAGTGTGAAGTGTAGATGGAGTCCATGGAAGGAGGTTGGTTTGTGCGATGGTCTGGGCAACGTCCACAATTCTCTACAATTTCTTGTGGTCTTGGATGGAGCTGTTTCCAAACTATTCTTAATGCGCTTCTGTAGAAGTTGGTGAGAGTTGTTGGGGGACAGGCCAAACTTCCAAATCCCAAGGAAGTAGAGGCGTTAGTGTGCTTTCTTGGTCATTGCTTCTAGGTGGCAGGTCCAGGACAAATTATTGAATACAGAGTATAGTTATACAGCAAATGCTCACAGCTTAGAAAGGAGATGAGGAGGAATTTACTTAGTCAGAGGGTGGTGAATCTATAGAATTCATTGTCACAGACAGCTGTGCAGGCCAAGTCAATGGATATTTTTAAGATGGAGACAGATAGATTCTTGATAGTAAGGGGTGTCAGGGGTTATGGGGAGAAGGCAGGAGAATGGAATTAATAGGGAAAGGTGGATGACCCATGATTGAATGGGGGAGCAGACTTAATATGCGGAATGGCCTAATTCTGTGAACTTATGAACTTATGAACATATTTGATTCTGACTTTTTCTTTTAGATTTTTAGATTTTAGAGATACAGCGCAGCAACAGGCCCTTCGGCCCACTGGGTCCGCGCCGCCCAGCGATCCCCGCACAGTAACACTATCCCACACCCACTAGGGACAATTTTTACATTTGCCCAGCCAATTGACCTACATACCTGTACGTCTTTGGAGTGTGGGAGGAAACCGAAGATCTCGGAGAAAACCCACGCAGGTCACGGGGAGAACGTACAAACTCCGTACAGACGGCGCCCGTAGTCAGGATCGAACCTGAGTCTCCAGCAACTCTACCTCTGCGCCTTCTGGCAGTGTGTGCGTTGTCTTTGCACATTCTCCTTGTGTGGGGTTTCCCCGAGTGTTCTGGTTTCCTCTCACATCTACTGTAAATTACCCCCGGTGCTGGAAAGTGGCAAGAGAGGCAGGGTGGAATAGATGGGTACATGAGAGAGAGAATAGGTTACAGAAAGTAAGTGGGAAAATACGATTGACCCGGTCACTCAGAAAGGGAGTGTGGGCCCAATGGGCCAAATGGGCCTCCTTTTTTGGTAAGGAAATATGAAAGAAATGAATATGCTCGGACTGTGTAATAAGTCAGAGGGCAGCCGAAAGGAGTAGGTGTGCTAATGTTTTGGATAAAGTTCTCTCTCAGAAGGATCATATGTCACGATATAACAAATACAATGGTGCAGCGAGGGATTACTTTTATATTAAGACTCTTGTTCATTTCTGCTGAACTCAAATAAATCAACCAGATTAAAAAACAACAAAGGACGAGTTCGTATTTTGTCTCGAGAGCTGAGGACTGCCCGTGGACTTTTGCTATGCTCTGTGACAGTTTGCAGAGTCAACCACTAGTTTCTACCCAGCTGTTACATGGCAACTGATAGTGAGAGGCCTGGGTAGAGTGGATGTGGAGGGGATGTTTCCACTAGTGCGAGAGTCTAGGACCAGAGGCCACAGCCACAAAATTAAAGGACGTACCTTTAGGAAGGAGATGAGGAGGAATTTATTTTGTCCGAGGGTGGTGAATCTGTGGAATCTATTGCTACAGACGGCTGTGGAAGCCAAGTCAATGGATATTTTTAAGGTAGAGATAGATAGATTCATGGTTGGTACGGGTATCAGGGGTTTTGGGGAGAAGACAGGAGAATGGGGTTAGGAGGGAGAGATAGATCAGCCATGATTGAATGGTGGAGCAGACTGCTCCCATCACTTACGAAATTATGAGCTTATGAACTGAACCATCCTATCACCAAGAGTGGTCCTAACCTACCTTAGTTTAGTTTAGATCAGTTTAGTTTATTGTCTCGTGTAGCGAGGATCAGTGAAAAGCTTTTGTTGTCTGCCAACCATTTAGCGGAAAGACTATACATGATTACAATTGAGCCATTCACAGGGTTCAGATACATGATTAAGGGAATAATGCTTAGTGCAAGATAAAGACCAGTAAAGTCCAATTAACGATAGCCCGAGGGTCTCCAAGGAGGTAGATGGTTGTTCGAGACAGTTCTCTATGTGTTGATAGGATGGTTCAGTTTCTACTTCGTTAGATTCATAAGGTTCAGCGTTCTACTTCTGCTGGTACAAACCAAAGGTATTTATACACAAAATGCTGGAGTAACTCAGTAGGTCATCTCGGGAGAGAAGGAATGGGTGACGTTTTGGGTCTGAAGAAGGGTCTCGACCCGAAACGTCACCCATTCCTTCTCTCCCGAGATGCTGCCTGACCTGCTGAGTTACTCCAGCATTTTGTGAATAAATATCTTGGATTACCTTTAATCAGATCTTACCAGATTAAGGTCTTAGATAGAAGCGCCCTTAGATAAAAGCAAGATGTGATGCACCCCGATAGAATGCTTTCCCTGGTGCATCTGTAGAAGTTGGTGAGGGTTGCAGGGGACATGCCAAACCTCCTCACCCTTCTAAGGAAATTGGTGTGCTTTTTTGGCCGTTGCTTCTTGCACTAAACTTTATTCCCTTCATCGTGTTTCTGTCCCCTGTGGACGGCTCGATTGCGTAGTCTCTTTCTGCTGTCTGCGTAGCACGAAAGCAAAAAAAAAGCTTTTCACTCTACCTCGGTACACGTGACAAGAAACTGAACTGAGACTTCCACTAAATGTCCACGTTTAAATGACTTGGGTGGAATAGTTCAGGGAGTGGAAAAAACCCGATGTAAAACTACACCGATCCTCAATTGATTCCTGCAGCTAGTCTTAGCCATTGCAGAGGAAATCATTAGCTCATAGTTCATACATTATAGGAGCAGAACTAGGTGATTCAGCCCATCAGGTCTATTCCGCCATTCAATCGTGGCTGATCTATCTTTCCCTCTCAACCCCATTCTCTGGCCTTCTCCCCATGACCGCTGACACCCGCACTAATCAAGAAATCCGTCGATCTCCACCCTATAAACACCCTATGACTTAGCCTCCACAGTCTTCTGCCTTTCAGTCTTTGCAGGCTTTCAGTCTTTTGCCCTGACTCTTCATGATAAGAAGTGACCGTGAAACAAAAGCGTGAAGGTTAAAGAAATGCAGCTCATATTAATAATGTTAATAAAATCTGGTGGCAAAATCAAGACAATTCCACTGAAATCCTGTCTATAAACATAAAATGACATAAAAGTAAGTATCATTGCCATGACATCCTCAGCGGCAATGTTGACTTCTCCATGAGCTGCTGCCTGATAACTGCTCCCTGTATCTGTCACCATGCCAACAGTAGAGCAAGCCAAGATTTATCAGGATGTTGCCAGGCCTTGAGAGCCTGAACTACAGGGAGAGGTTGGGAAAGCTAGGACTTTATTCCTCAGAATGCAGGAGGATGAGGGGTGATCTTATAGAGGTGGGAAGAATAGATCGGGTAAACGCATAGAGTCTCTTGCCCAGAGTAGGGGAATTGAGAGGGCTATAGATAGGGAGAATGTTAAGAGTCTTTTACCCAAGTTAGAGGAATCAAAAACCAGAGGACACAGGTTTAAGGTGAGAGGGGCAAGATTTAATGAAAACCTGAGAGACAATATTTTCACTCAGAGGTGGTGGGTATGAGGAACAAACTGCTGGGGGGAAGATGGGAGGGGGTAGTTGAGGCAGGTCCTATAACAGGATAGGAAAGATTTAGATGGATATGGGCCACATGTGGGCAAATGGTACTAACTTAGATGAGGCATCATGGTCAGCGTGGATGAGTTGGGCCGAAGGGCCTGTTTCGGTGTTGTATGACTCTATAACCGTATCTTTGTTAGAATGGTGGTTCAATAGTGGCGGCATGGTAGTGCAGTGGTACATCTGCTGCCCCACAGCGCCAGAGACCCGGGTTCAATCCTGACCTCGGGTTCTGTCTGTGTTCAGTTTGGATATTCTCCTGGTACTCTGGTTTCATCCCACATCCCAAAGATGTGGGGGTATGTAGGCTTGTTGGCCTCTGTAAATTGTCCCCAGTGTGTAGGTAGTGTACTGGAAAGTGGGATAACATCGAATTTGTGTGAAGGGGTGAGCGATGGTAGGAATGCAGTTGTTGGGCCGAAGGGTCTGTATCTGCAAACTAAATACTTCATCCATTAATTTTGTCCATTAGATCTTTACTTTACTTTACTTTACTTTACTTTACTTTAGAGATACAGCATGGAAACAGGCCATTCGGCCCACCGAGACCGTGCCGAACAGCGATCACCCGTTCCACTAACCTACACTCTAGGGACAATTTACAATTTTACCAAAGCCAATTAACCTACAAACCTGTACCTCGTTGGAGTGTAGGAGGAAACCAGAGCACCTGGAGATAACCCGCCCAGTTACGTGGAGAACGTACAAACTCCATACGGACAGCATCCGTATCCGGATCGAACCTGAGTCTCTGGCGCTGTAAGGCAACAGCACTACCACTACACCACCGTGCTGCCCGATTAAGGTAATATAGAATCTTTCATTACTTTTTTCTAGTTGTGATGATGGACGCTGCATTTGAATATTCCTATTTCATCACCTTAGCAGTACTCCATATCTACACACTGAAACTCTCATTTGTTTGTTTGTTTGTTCCTGAACTACAGCCAAATCGGTACGCGATAACGTGACAATTTTAGGCCCACCTTACTCACCGTCGTCCCTTTGGTGCTAATGGAAGAAGTTTCATTGAAATTGGTGTTATATTTTTAAAGTTATTCACATTTTAAAGTTGAAATCTGTCTCCTAGGGAGGGAGGGAGGGAGGGAGGGAGGGAGGGAGGGAGGGAGGGAGGGAGGGAGGGAGGGAGGGAGGGAGGGAGGGAGGGAGGGAGGGAGGGAGGGAGGGAGGAAGGGAGGGAGGGAGGGAGGAAGGGAGGAAGGGTGTGGGGTGGAGGGAGGGTGGAGGGTGGAGGAAGGATAAAGGGTGGTTGAGGGGGATGGAGTGGGGGGGAGGGGAAGGGGAAGAGGAGGGGAAGGGGAGGAGGAGGGGGGTGGAAGGAGGGGGAGGGGATAAGGGGATGAGGGAGGGGAGGAGGGAGGGAGTGGAGGACGGGGAGGGGAGGGAGGGGAGGGGAGGGGAGAGGGGGGGAGAGGGGAGGGGGAGGAGTAGGTGCTGCACCAATGCAGGAGAGGTTTGGGCCCAACGGGTCCACTTGGTCTAGTAATTCTTAAAATCTGCAGTAATTTGTGTGTGGGAATAGCACATTGTAACATATTCAGAGTTAAACACAGCTGGGGAAGACAGAGACTATATTGACAGTGGAAGATGGAGCAGTGTTGGCAAAAGCTTGCGTGGCTATGATAGAGGTCAAAGCTGTGCTGTGATGGCACCAGCTCGATTCTCAGCAAGATAGAGACTAAGCCAAAGGTGAAGACTTAAAATAAAAACAAGACTTTATTGGATTTACTGAATGCACTAATTCAATAATGCTCCCTGTCATTTGAATCATTTTGAACTTCACCAGAAGATGAGTTTGAGTTCAGTTTATTGTCACATGCACCGAGGTACAGTGAAAAGCTTTTGTTGCGTGCTAACCAGTCAGCGGAAGGACAATACATGATCACAATCAAGCCATCCGCAGTGTACAGATACATACTGAGAAATGTCAGAGACAATTTACGAGGATGTTGTCAGGACTAGAGGGTATGAGCTGTCGGGAGAGGTTGAGCAGGCTGGGACTCTATTCCCAGGAGCGCAGGAGGATGAGGTGGGGATCTTATAGAGGTGTATAAAATCATGTGAGGAACAGATTTGGCAGATGCACAGAGTCTCTTGCCCAGAGTAGGTGAATTGAGGACCAGAGAACATAGATTTGAAGTGAAGGGGAAAAGATTTAATAGGAATCTCTGCAATAACATTTTCACTCAAAGGGTGGTGGGTGTATGGAATGAGCTGCCAGAGGAGGTAGTTGAGGCAGGGACTATCCAAACATTTAAGAAACAGTTAAACAGGTACATGGATAGGACAGGTTTGGAGGGATATGGACCAAACGCAGGCAGGTGGGACTAGTGTAGCTGAGACATGTTGGTCAATGTGGGCAAGATGGGCCAAAAGGCCTGTTTCCATGCTGTATCACTCTATGACTCTATGATGGGATAAATGTTGTCGATGTTGGGGGAGTCCAGAACGAAGGTTCACAGTTTAAGAATAAAGGGTAGGCCATTTAGGACCGAGATGAGGAAAAACTTTTTCACGAGGAGAGTTGTGAATCTGTGGCATTCTCTGCCACAGAAGGCAGTGGAGGCCAATTCACTGGATGTTTTCAAGAGAGAGATAGATTTAGCTCTTCAGGCTAAAGGAATCAAGGGATATGGTGAAAAAGCAGGAACGGCGTACTGATTTTACATGATCAGCCATGATCATATTGAATGGTGTTGCTGGCTCAAAGGGCCTAATGGCCTACTCCTGCACCTATGTTTCTATGATAAAGGGAATAAAATCTGTGGAATTCTCTGCCTCAGAAGGCAGTGTAGGCCAATTCTCTGAATGCATTCAAGAGAGAACTAGGTTAGAGCTCTTAAGGATAGCGGAGTCAGGGGGTATGGGGAGAAGGCAGGAACGGGGTACTGATTGAGAATGATCAGCCATGATCACATTGAATGGTGGTGCTGCCTCGAAGGGCCGAATGGCCTACCCCTGCACCTATTTGTCTATTGTCTATTGCCTAAAATGAATAACATTTAGTGCAAGATAAAGCCGGTAAAGTCAGATCAAAGACAATCCGAGGGTCTCCAATGAGATGGATAGTAGTTCGGGACCTGCTCTCTAGAATGGTTCAGTTGCCTGATAACAGCTGGAAAGAAACTGAACCCGAATCTGGAGTTGTGTTTTCACATTTCTACACCTGATCTCAAGATCAGGAGAGCTGAAAAAAATCACCTCATCTCCAATAAAGGAGGTAAAACCATTGCCATACAATCTTTGCCACTGAACCAACAAGGTAGTAATATAAAATACGAAGGTAAATATTGTGGAACGTGTTGATAAAAAACATCTCTTTAAAAAATACTTTTTATCCAACAGTCACAAATTAACTCCAATTAAGGCGGCACAGTGGCACAGCAGTAGAGCTGCTGCCTTACAGCACCAGAGACCCGGGTTCGATCCTGACTAAGGGCGCTGGCTGCACGGAGTTTGTATGTTCTGCCCGTGACCTGCGTGGGTTTCCCCAGGAGCTCCGGTTTACTCCCACATTCCAAAGACGTACAGGTTTGTAGGTTAATTGGCTTCAGTAAAATTGTAAGTTGTCCCTGGTATGTGTAAGATAGTGTAACTGTGGGCGGCATGGACTTGTTGGGCCGAAGGGCCTGTTTCCACGCTGTATCTCTAAAATAAACTAAACAAAACTAACATTTAACGGCAAAGCTTTTACTGTACCTCCTTTATTTGAGGTGAGATTTGGGATTTGGTTCTCATCTGAAAATAATATTGAGTGAAGGCTGGCGTTTGGACAACTGAATTGCAACAGATCGATATTTCATAATAAATGTAGTCATTCAGCCACATTGTGGCTTCCCATCTGAGTAACTTCGCCGACATGCAATTTGCACCCAGATTCTTGTGGCTCTGAATTCCAGCAATCAATCCAGGTTTATTTTTATTTATTTAAAACATCTATTATAGATAATAAATTGAATTAACCACTGAAGCCTGCCTGGAGTAAGCTGGGCTATTTTCAATCTTAATCCCTTTTTAAGATGATACCACTGTTGCGATGCAATCTGAAAGCTCAACGTTATTACTGGTATTAAGAGTGAGTGAATGCATTACACAATGATGTGTCATTCCTCTGCTTGCAACTTGAAATATGTTAAGCCATTTCAAATAACAATCGCATTAAAATCAGTTAGAGTGAATTGTACGTTATTAAGTGAATTCACGAAACAGCCCACCCTGCCAATTATAATTCTTGGACTACATTTCCATTGTTTATTTTCATTGTTCACATCATAAGAAATAAAATATTGCATGTCACACATCTCTGAATCCGTAGGAAGGAACTCCAGATGCTGGTTTACACCGAAGGTAGACACAAAATGCTGGAGTAACTCAGCGGGACAGGCAGCATCTCTGGGGAGAAGGAATGGGTGACGTTTCGGGTCGAGACCCTTCTTCAGACTGAGATGCATACAAAGAAAGAAATGTAATTTTTGAGATTCATCTTGAGATTCAAGATGGCGCCTCCCTCTGTTGCAGCAGCTCCTGCTAACAGGTGAGCGTTTATTTCTCTTTCTTAGCAGTTAGTTAAGTTATTTCTCTCACTATTCTTGTGTATTAGTTCTGTGTATTAGTTTTGTGTAACTTAAGCGCGGTATGGAGACTAGAGCCGACGTTTTTGCGTGACTTTTTTCACCTACCGTGTCCGGAGATCCCGCGCGCAGCCAGGGCCCTCTTGTTCACACGAGGGAGCAGCTGTTAGCGCGCTGTAACCCAGCGGTGCTGCCTCAGGAGAGACCCGACGTCTCCCGTGAGCTGAGGACAATAGACAATAGACAATAGGTGCAGGAGGAGGCCATTCGGCCCTTCGAGCCAGCACCGCCATTCAATGTGATCATGGCTGATCATTCTCAACCAGTACCCCGTTCCTGCCTTCTCCCCATACCCCCTGACTCCGCTATCCTTAAGAGCTCTATCCAGCTCTCTCTTGAATGCATTCAGAGAATTGGCCTCCACTGCCTTCTGAGGCAGAGAATTCCACAGATTCACAACTCTCTGACTGAAAAAGTTTTTCCTCATCTCAGTTCTAAATGGCCTACCCCTTATTCTTAAACTGTGGCCCCTGGTTCTGGACTCCCCCAACATTGGGAACATGTTTCCTGCCTCTAATGTGTCCAACCCCTTAATAATCTTATACGTTTCGATAAGATCTCCTCTCATCCTTCTAAATTCCAGTGTATACAAGCCTAGTCGCTCCAGTCTTTCAACATACGACAGTCCCGCCATTCTTGAGGAGGAGGAGAAGAAGAGGGTGCCGTGCTGGAATCCAGCGTCGAGCCGGGAGGAGGCGCTACAGACCAGTGCTCCCGTCCATCGTTGTGGGAAATGTAAGATCTCTCCCCAACAAGATGGATGAGTTGGCGGCGTTGGCCCGGCACCAGAGGGAATATCGGGAGTGCAGCATCGTGCTGCTTACAGAGACCTGGCTGAACACGTTAACCCCGGACACGAAGGCCTCACTGGACGGTTTTCACCTGAGGCGGGCGGACAGAACAGTGGAGAGCGGTAAGAGAAAAGGAGGAGTGCTGGCTGTGTTTGTAAATGATAGATGGTGTAACCCTGGGCACATCACTGTTAAAGAGCAGCTCTGCTGCAGGGACATCGAGCTGTTAGCTGTTAGCATGAGGCCTTACTATCTACCGAGGGAATTCTCACATGTTTGTTGTGATAGCAACATATATTCCCCCCTCTGCTAATGGCGACACGGCCTGTGATGTACTGCACTCAGCTGTGAGCAGGTTGCAAACTCAGCACCCACATGCCCTCTTTCTAATCTCCGGGGACTTCAGCCACGCACCCCCATCATCCACTCTGCCCACGTTCACCCAGTACGTCACCTGCCGCACCAGAGACAACAAAATACTGGACTTATGTTATGCCGACACCAAGGAGGCATATAACTCAGCATCCCTCCCCCTCACCCCCCTGGGGAGATCTGACCCACCTCTAGCCTGTGTACAAACCTCGTGCACAGCTAACCCACACAGTTAGAAGATGGTCCGAGGAGACGGAGGAGGCTCTGAGAGACTGTTTCGAAACAACTGTGTGGGGGGAATTCTGTAATCCCCATGGGGAGGACATTGACAGTCTAACCCAGTGCATCACGGACTGTATTAACTTCTGTGTGGAGAACACTGGACCCACCAGGACTGTACGGTGTTTCTCCAACTACAAACCCTGGGTCAACCCTGACATAAAGGATCTCCTTATGGAGAAAAATAGGGCCTTTACCACAGTCTAGGGTCATTCCGCTGCTGGACATGGGGGGCAGGTTGTGGTGGAGACGCCCCTCCAAATAAGGGATTCTGTGTAAAATTCGAAATGAATATCTGCATTGAATGTGTAACCTCCAGAAATGTCGGATGGAGTTGTTGAAAAGAAGATGTTTTGTAAATATTTATTACTCGAATGAAGTATTTTTTGATATATTTTTAAAAAAAAGGGAAATAAGGAGGAGCTGAAGGCTGTGCAAAAGGAGCTGAGGAGGAAGTTCAGAGAGGGGAAGAACAGCTACAGGAAGAAGTTGGAGGACCAGCTGCAGAGGAACAACATCAGCGGAGTCTGGAGAGGCCTCAAAACCATCTCTGGGTACAAGGAACCGGACTCCCGGGCCATGGGGGACCAGAAGTGGGTGAACGATCTTAACCTTTTCTTCAACAGGTTCGATCAGTCACCCACCCCTCCCCCGGTCCAGTCACCCCTGCTGCAGCCACCCCTTGTCTGCACGTCCAGTACGCTGCCCCACCCCCCCTCCCACAGCACTTGGGACACAGTCACCACCCACTGCTTCTGCTTCTCCTGCCCCAACCCCACCACCCCCACCTCCTCCCCCCACACCATCCCCCCCCCCCCCCCCCCCCACACCCCCTCCTCCTCTCACACCCTTGAGCACCCAGCCCCTGTGCTCCAACCTGTCTCTCTCCACAGACCAGGTGGGAAATGAGCTCAGGAAGATCAATGCGAGGAAGGCGGCTGGTCCGGACGGCATCAGTTCGAGGCTCCTCAAGTCCTGTGCAGACCAGCTGTGCGGAATAGTGGAGCACGTCTTCAATCTGAGCCTGAAACTGGGGAGAGTTCCACAGCTGTGGAAAACATCCTGCGTGGTACCGGCACCAAAGACGCAGCACCCGAAGGAACTCAACAGCTACAGGCCGGTGGCACTGACATCACACCTGATGAAGACACTGGAGCGTCTGGTCCTCGCCCATCTCCACCCCCTGGTGAGACCATCAATGGATCCGCTGCAGTTCGCCTACCAGACTCGCATCGGGGCGGAGGCCGCCATCATCTACCTGCGGAACAGAGCTCTCTCACACCTGGAGAGGCCGGATAGCACTGTGAGAATCATGTTCTGTGATTTCTCCAGTGCGTTCAACACCATCCAGCCGGGGCTTCTGGGGGGCAAGCTGGAGCACACAGGAGTGGATCACCACCTCACATCCTGGATTCTGGACGACCTCACCAACCGACCACAGTACGTGAGGACAAAGGACCTGGTCTCGAACATGGTGGTCTGCAGCACTGGGGTTCCGCAGGGAACAGTGCTAGCTCCATTCTTGTTCACCCTGTACACTGCGGACTTCAGGCACAGCTCCGCAGACTCCTATCTACAGAAGTTCTCTGACGACTCTGCCATCGTGGGCCTCATCACGGGCGACGAGGACGGGGCGTACAGAGAACTGATCAAGGAGTTTGTGGACTGATGCCAGCGGAACTGCCTCCGGATCAACGCGGGGAAAACCAGGGAGATGGTGGTAGATTTCCGCAGGCGCAGCCAGGTCCCCCCGACACCGGTGAACATCCAGGGAATGGACATCGGGAGGGTGGATTCTTATAAGTATCTGGGTGTTTACCTCAACAATAAACTGGACTGGACTGAAAACACCGATGCACTATACAGAAAGGGCCAGAGCAGACTTTATCTGCTAAGGAGACTCAGGTCCTTTGGAGTGCAGGGGGCACTCCTAAGGACCTTCTACAACACGGTGGTTGCATCGGCCATCTCTATGGAGTGGTCTGCTGGAGCAGCAGCATCTCAGCGGCGGAAGGGAAGAGACTCGACAGTCTGGTCAGGAAGGCCAGCTCTGTCCTGGGTTGCCCCCTCGACTCAGTGCAGGTGGTGGGAGAGAGGAGGATGATGGTGGGAGAGAGGAGGATGATTCATCGCTGCTGAACAAAGACTCCCAGCCCATGCAGGACATTGTCACTGCACTGAGTAGCTCCTTCAGTGACAGACTCCTTCACCCCAAGTGCGTGAAGGAGAGATATAGGAGGTCCTTCCTTCCCGCTGCCGTGAGACTGCACAACCAGCACTGCTCCCAGCAGACCAGTCAACAATAACAGCTAAGAACACACAGAAAACTGATGACAATTTATGTATCTTTTGTGTGAAGACGTTGCCCCTCAGGTTCCTATTAAATCTTTCCCCACTTACCTTAATCCCATGGCCTCTGGTTCTTGATTCCCCTACTCTGGATAAAAGATTCTGTGTGGCTACCCTAGCTTTTCCCCTCGTGATTTTGTACACTCCTATAAGATCGCCCCTCAACCTCCTGCGCTCCAAGGAATAAAGTCCTAGCCCCTGTCCAACCTCTCCTGATAGCTCAGGCCCTCAAGTCCTGGCAACATCCTCTTAAACGAGCCCAGTTAAATTTCAGGAGTGACTACAAATGCCCTGTAAATGGTTCTTAATTCACACCGCACTTTCCAACGCATCAATTTTCTGTTGAGGTACATTGAAAATAAACAGGGATTGAATTTCTCAGCCTATCTTTATTCACATAACGTTATGTAAGCAAGTCATAACTTTCAGTTATCATTTTAAAGGCATTTGACTGGACAGGTTTAGAGGAATATGCGCCAAAAACGGGCTGGTGGAACTAGTGTAGATGGAGCATGGGAGAGTTGGCCCAAAGGGCTTGTTTCCATGCTGTATGACTCTATGACTTCTAATTGATCCTATGACTTCCCAAGCATTCCCAATCCTTAAACCAGTCTCCAGCTGGATCAGTGGGCGACACAGTTTCATTCTCTAACGCGGAAATGCCCATTCAGCAAGTCCAAGTCCAAAACAGTCATGCTCACTCATACCAGTGCTGCATGCTTCCGGGACTTGAGTTGAGTTAATTTTGGTTTATTGTCACGTGTACCGAGGTACAGTTGATGCTAACCAGTCAGCAGAAAGACAAACATGATTACAATCCAGTCACCCACAGGGTAGAGATATACGATAAAGGGAACTACATGAATAATATTTAGGGCAAGGTAAAGCCAATAAAGTCCAATCAAAGATAGTCCGAGGGTATCCAATGAGGTAGATAGTAGTTCAGGATGGCTCTCTAGTTGTTGGTAGGATGGTTCAATTGCCTGATAACAGCTGGAAGAAACTGTCCCTGAATCTGGAGGTGTGCGTTTTCACACTTCTATACATTTTGCCTGATGGGAGAGGAGAGAAGAGGGAGTAACCAGGGTGCGACTGGTCCTTGATTATGCTGCTGGCCTTGCCGAGGCAGCGTGAGGTGTAGGCGGAGTAAATGGAAGGGAGGTTGGTTTGTGTGATGGTCTGGGCTGTGTTCATGCCGATGGAGTCTAGCAGATTAACCAGGTCTGCGAAGCTTACACTGCCATGGTTTTCTGATGTAGACACAAGATGCTGGAGTAACTCAGCGGGTCAGGCAGCATCACCGGAGAGAAGGAATGGGTGACGTTTCGGGTCGAGACCCTTCTTCAGTCTCCCTTTCCCCTAGTTGCCTCGACAAAAAGTGCGTTAAAAAAAAAATAGAACTTGACATTTTTATGTGCTCTAAAAAGAAACAGATGCACTATGTTGTGCAAATTACATCATGGGTTTTGTCTTACATGGCAATCTGAAGTAGGCCGCATGCATTTAGCTGGTGAAGTGTTAAACTGCCTTGAAGATATTTTAGTCCCGTGGGAAAAGAAGTATCTAATTGATGCAGTGGATACTGAAAACTTCCCCACTCTCGGTAATACGGTGTCTACAGCCTTGTGTTTGCTTTTGAAGGTGTGAAATTTTGGTTTGACCTTTCAGCAGGTACCTGATTTAACAAGAAAACATACAGTCGAAGAAGATTCAATCACCGAACAGTTTCCTCAAAATACCTATAGCTGAGGCAGAACAAGCTGATTGAAGAGGCTAACCCTATCGGCACAGTTGAAAGCACTTAAATTCAGGGTGCACTATAATCAGCATATTCCTTCAAGGTGCTTACAGACATGTACTTTTTTTTTGTAGTAGCAGTTTATTTGGGGATGATTGGGTTACCGTATGACCGTTTGACGGTTCTGGGCCTGTGCTTGCTGGAGTTTAGAAGGAAGAGAGGGCCTCATTGAAACTTACCGAATAATGAAAGGCCTCGATAGAATGATTGTGGAGAGGATGTTTACACTGGTGGGAGAGTCGAGGATGAGAGGGCACAGCCTCAGAATAAAAGGACGTAACTTTAGAATGGAGATGAGGTGGAGTTTCTTCAGTCAGAGGTTGGCGAATCTATGGAATTCATTGCCATAGACGGCTGTGGAGGACGTCATTGGAAAATTTTAAAGTGGAGATTGATAGGTTCATGATTAGTAAGGGCATCAAAGGTGACGGAGTGAAGGCAGGAAAATGGGGGGAAAGTAGATCAGCCATGATCGAATGTTGCAGCAGACTCGATGGGCCGAATGGTGTAGTTCTGCTCCTGTGTCTTATGAATTTATAATCTTATTTCAGTAAAGCAGTTTCAGTTGAGTTTAGTTTATTGTCACGTGTACCGAGGTACAGTGACAAGCTTTTGTTGCATGCTAACCAGTCAGCAGAAAGACTCGTATTAGATCTTTTCCCCTTCACCTTAAACTCATGTCCTCTGGTTCACGAGTGTTAACAAATTACGGTGAACCCACATCTATAGGAACAGCGAGGAAACAGGCCCTTCGGCCCACCGAGTCCATGCTGACCAGTGATCCCTGCACACTAACACTATCCTACACGTACTAGGGACAATTTTACGTTTATACAAACCTGTACGTCTTTGGAGTGTGGAAGGAAACCGAAGATTTCGGAGAAACCCATGCGGTCTTGGGGAGAACGTACAAACTCCGTACAGACAGCACCCATAGTCGGGAACGAACCCGGCCTCTGGCGTTGTAAGTCAGCAACTCTACCATTGTGTCACTCTGCTTTGCTCTGGCCTTTTCTTACCTCCAGTCCCCTCCCCTCTACTTTTTCGAGAGAGCCATGATTATTTTATTGTCACATGTCCCAGATAGAACAATGAAATTCTTACTTGCAGCAGCACAACAGAATAGTTAAACATAGTATTCCGTAAACAATATAATAAACAATAAAAAACGTGTGTATAAATAAATATATATATATATATATATATATATACATAATGCTGCCTGTCCACCTGAGTAACTCCAGCACTTGTATCTATCTTCTTTAACTCCATCTGTCAGTTGTTCTGTCATCTGCGGGGGGAATAGTGTCTATTATTGCTGATTGTCCACTATAACCGAGTGTAATATGTGGCATTTCATGTGTAGAGACCCAACAATAAAATTTAAGCTGAGCAAGAATTACACTGACAGAAGTGCCTTTTTTTAAGCAGAAACACTAAAGCAACATTAGGGCGGCACAGTGGCGCAGAAATAGAGTTGTTGTCTTACAGCGCCGGAGACCCGGGTTCCATCCTTATTATGGGTACATGATAAAACTGAACAACATGAATAACGTTTAGTGCAGGTAAAGTCCAGTAAAGTCTGACCAAAGATAGGCCGAAGGTCTCCAAAGAGGTAGATAGTGGTTCAGGACTGGTCTCTATGGTTCAGTCGCCTGATGACAGGTTCATCTCCCTACTGAGATCAAGGTAATTTGATGCAATTGACTGTAAAGTTGTTCAACACAATGAAGAGTAATTGAACATGGGGTAAATTCAGTTAATCCTGCACCATTCAAAGTATTGATGCATGAAGCTCATTTACATTCTCATGACAAAATGGTGTTAGATCAGGATACCGCCGTGATGATGGTGGCAGCAAAACACAGCACAGATTGCAGAATGTAGATTGCATTTCCGATCACAGCCACGGTGTTTAGAATAGACTTTTGCACCTCATTGTGAAGGAGTCTCTTGGTTTGTAAGTTCAAAAGTTCATAAATCATTGGAGCAGAATTAGGCCATTCCACCCATCGAGTGTACTGTGCCATTCAATCATGGCTGACCTAACTTTTCCTCTCAACCCCATTCTCCTGCCTTCTCCCCATGACCCCTCACACCCGTACTAAGGGCGGCACGGTGGCGCAGCGGGAGAGTTGCTGCCTTACAGCGAATGCAGCGCCGGACACTCAGGTTCGATCCTGACTACGGGCGCCGTCTGTACGGAGTTTGTACGTTCTCCCCATGACCTGCTTGGGTTTTCTCTGAGATCTTCGGGTTTCCTCCCACACTCCAAAGACGTACAGGTATGTAGGTTAATTGACTGGGTAAATGTAAAAATTGTCCCTAGTGTGTGTAGGATAGTGTTAATGTGCGGGGATCGCTGGGCTGCGCAGACTCGGTGGGCCGAAGGGCCTGTTTCCACACTGTATCTCTAAATCTAAATCTAAAAAAATCGAATCAAGAATCCGTCAATCTTCGCCTTAAAAATATCCACTGACTTGGCAATGAATTCCACAGATTCACCACCCTCTGACCAAAGAGATTCCTCCTCATCTCCTTTCTAAAGGTACGTCCTTTTATTCCGAGGCTGTACTCTTTGGTCCTAGACTCTCCCATTAGTGGAAATGTCCTCTCCGCATCCTCTACTTAGGTCGAGTATATAAAACGGAACAACAGAACAAACAGAACAACAGAAAGAGACTTCTCCTGCCCAGTTGTCTAGAGATGACACAGGGTCCAACTGAAAGAAGGATGATCAAAACTAATTACCTAAATCATGTTTCCTTTACAGGTTTAGGTACTAGAGGGGCCTGAATAATACTGTGCATTTTCTGCAGGTTCAGCTCAAAGATTTTCTTTGCAAAGCATTTGCTGCAGTGAAATAGAGTCATCATGTCATACAGCGTGGAAACAGGCCCTTTGGTCCAACTTGCCCACACCGACCATTGTGTTCATCTACACGAGTTCCATCTGCCTGCATTTGGCCCATATGCATCAAAACCTGTCCTATCCATGTACCTGTTTAAATGTTTCCTGAACATTGCCTCAACTACCTCCTCTGGCAGCTCGTTCCATACACCCACCACCCTTTGTGTGAAAAAGATACCCCTAAGGTTCCTAATAAATCTTTCCCCCCTCACCTTAAACTTATGTCCTCTGGTTCTCGATTCCTCCACTCTGGGCAAATGACTGTGCATTTACCCGATCTATTCCTCTCATGAATTTGCCCCAATACCATTCTTTTCACCAAAGAGCCGGCCACGATACCTCGCATCATTTCTACCTCTACACTACTGACTTTAAACACCTCTCCACTGTTTATACCACCAAACCATTGGTCCCAGTCCTGCTCAGTTATCATTTACCTGATCTATTTTTCTCATGTACACTTCGAAAGATCACCTTTCATCCTCTGCGCTCCAAGGAACAAATCTAACAGAAGTCCAGAACACAGTCTAAGAATAAAGGGGAGGCCATTTAAAACTGAGGTGAGAAGAAACTTGTTCACCCAGAGAGTTGTGAATTTGTGGAATTCTCTGCCACAGAGGGCAGTGGAGGCCAACTCACTGGATGAATTTAAAAGAGAGTTAGATAGAGCTCTAGGGGCTAGTGGAATCAAGGGATATGGGGAGAAGGCAAGCACAGGTTACTGATTGTGGAGGATCAGCCATGATCACGATGAATGGCGGTGCTGGCTCGAAGGGGCAAATGGCCTCTTCCTGCACCTATTTTCTATGTTTCGAAGTTGTGCATGTTTTCATTCTCTGCATGGTATTCACAGCATGCCTTGTTGATGAATGCTTCTCCACACACTTGAAGGGCAGTTGACTGAAGCAGGGCATTTTATCCTTTGCATATGGGTGTTTCCGTAAATACGGCACTCAGTAATGAAACTGAAGGCCTCCAAACCTCCGGGTTATTTTCCTGTTTATGTAATATTCCCATTGTTTCATGTATTTCCATGTATTTCCCCGTATTTTAAGTATTATAGATCATGGTGTATAGCCAAATGAACCAAACATAAATATATCTGTTTTTACAAAGAAAGGTATCAGATATGACCCTGTGTTTTATCTTGCCTTTTTTGTGACATTTTTCAAGCAGGATTTTCATCAAATCCTTAGGCCAATTTATACCAAAAAGATTGCATTAATTTTGCAATTAAATAACTCTACATAAATTCTGATTATGCTTATGATTTTTATGATTTATCACCCGATTAGATGGTTTTCTGATGCCACAGGTTTTTGCAGCACAACGTGAGTAGCGGTATCCATTTGGTCACGTGTGAAACGTGTGAATTAAAAGCGGATTAACCATTTTTATATTTATTATTATTTCTTTTTTATTGTTTATATTTTTTGTGTTTAAGCTTTCCATTGAAATACTTAATAGTGAATAGAACGTAAAATCATGAAATAAAAATCTAGATTGCTCACCTATTTTATCGATGTCTCATTCTGTTGTTTGACGTTGTCAATGCTATTACTGTTTTTTTGCAATCGTCGCGTTTAAAAAAAAATTCAAACAACGCGATTAATAATGACCCTGGCGTGAACTATGGGCCTCGTGCTGGGTTACATGCTAACATTTTGTAAGGGTGCTTAGAAATCAGTTTTTAAAAACAATCTTTTTTTTTCAAATTTTGAAAGTATTAAATTTTGGTCAATGTTTGGTCGATTTTGAGCTCAAATTAGCTCAAAAGGATCATAGGTAGGCCCATTTTTAATGCTGTGGCATTTCATTATGATTTAATAACTTTCATATTTGGCCACCCATGTCACAGGTCGGTCCCCTTGTTTACAGAATCACCCATATACATATCGTGGGGCTCACATTTCCTAATAGTGCCTTTTGAACTTTCTAATTTCCTTGTTGTGCGGACAAACAAAACAAAGGATGAGGGGAATGGAGGCACAAGAGACTGCAGGTGCGGGAACCTTGTGGAGGGAATGGTCACAAATTCCAAAGAAGGGTCCTGACCGGAAACGCCATCTGTCCATCCCCTCCACAGATGCCGCCTCTGACTTCACCCAGCACTATGCAGGAGATGAGGAATAATAATAATAATAATTCATTTATTTTATATAGCGCCTTATCACATGCTCAAAGCGCTTTACAAAAACAATTAACATAGAAACAAACAGACAAACTATCCTGACGGAAAAGCGGCGAATACACAACGCCAGCGTCCTCTCACGTCAGGGTCCGGCAGTAGACATTAAAAAGCACAAGACACACAGATATAATTTTTTACACAAACAGCCATCACAGTGATTGCTCTAGGCATACCCTCACTGTGATGGAAGGCAAAGTCTTATCTCCTCCTCATTCGTCTCCCGTGGTGCCACGAGGTGATCGAGGCTCCCAACTTTTTGAAGCCCCCACCGGGCGATGGAAAGTCCCAGGGCCGAGCCGAGCAGGCCGATGAAAGTCCTGAGCCCCCACCGGGCGATGGAAAGTGCTGCGGCCGAGCCACGCAGGGCGATGAAGGGCCTGCGGGCGGGTCGATCGTACCTCGCGCTTCGGGGCGGTCGAAGCTGCTACGGCTGGAGCTCCCAAAAGCCGGTCGCCAGCCAGGGACCTGCGAGCTCCCGATGTTGCGGTCTGCAGGGCCCACGGCCGAAGCCTCCGAGATGGTAAGTCCAGGCCCTGCGACCGGAGTCTTTGAGGTCGATCCCAGCTGGAGGCCGCCGACTCCACGATGTTAGGCCGTAGCGCGAACGGAGATACGACACGGTAAAGGTCGCATCTCCGTTGAGGAGGAGATTTGAAAAAAGGTTTCCCCCAACCCCCCCACCACCCCCCCACATACACAGAGTTAAAAATAAAACAAAACGTACATTTAACGACGACAATGACAAAAAAACAACAAAAAAAACAGAGAGACTGCCGGTGAGCCGCAGCTGCAGAACACAGCCACAGAATGCCTTTTGTTTCACCAACCCGACATATCCCCCACTCCTGGAGTCTTGCAACAAACTTGATCATCTCCCTCTGAGACCATGACCCCTTGCAAACTGGTCTGCTAGTATCTTCAGCGTGGGATCCAGAGAAAGCTAGTCAACTGGATAGAGAATTGGCTTCACGGAAGGTCATTTAGGTCATGTGATAGGAGCAGAATTAGGCCATTCAGCCCATCAAGTCTACTCCGCCGTTCAATCATGGCTGATCTATCTCTCCCTCCTAACCCCATTCTCTTGCCTTCACCCCATAACCCCTGACACCCGTACTAATCAAGAATCTATCTATCTCTGTTCTAAAAGTAAGTAGAGGGTGACGGTGGAAGTTTTTTTCCGGACTGGAGGCCTGCAGCTAATGGTATGCTCTGGAACCAGTGATGGGCCCATTGCTGTTTATGGTTTATATCAATGATTTGGATGAGAATGTAGACGGCATGATTAGTAGATTTGCAGGTGACAATGACATTAAAGTGGGTAGATTGCGAAGATGGTTATCAAAAATTAAAGCAGGATCGCAATCAGTTGTACAAGTGAGCTGAGTAAATGGAGCTTAATGCAGATAAGTATAAGGTATAAGTATTTTGCCAAATCAAACCAGGGCAAGAACTTCACAGTGAATGGCAGGGCTCTGAGGACTGTTGTAGATCAGTGGGATATAGGAGTGCAGGTACATAGTTCCCTGAAAGTGGCATCACAGGTAGGCAGGGTGATCAAGAATGCTTTCAGTACATTGGCTTTCCCACTTCCATTGACTTCCACATCTCTAGACTCCCTCTCCCCTGACTCTCACTTTGAAGAAGGGTCTCTACCCAAAACGTCACCACTGTTGTTCCATTTGCTGCCATTTTGCAATGGAGAGGCAGCTAAGGTCCTTGCCAGAAACAGGCAAACACGTCAGTGTATATTAATGATTAATAAAAATAATGTCAGGGCATGAATACTATAGACAATAGACAATAGACAATAGGTGCAGGAGTAGGCCTTTTGGCCCTTCGAGCCAGCACCACCATTCAATGTGATCATGGCTGATCATTCCCAATCAGCACCCTGTTCCTGCTTTCTCCCCATAACCCCTGACTCCGCTATCTTTAAGAGCTCTATCTAGCTCTCTCTTGAAAGCATTCAGAGAACTGGCCTCCACTGCCTTCTGAGGCAGAGAATTCCACAGATTTACAACTCTCTGACTGAAAAAGTTTTTCCTCATCTCTGTTCTAAATGGCCTACCCCTTATTCTTAAACTGTGGCCCCTGGTTCTGGACTCCCCCAACATTGGGAACATGTTTCCTGCCGCTAACATGTCCAACCCCTTAATAATCTTATATGTTTCAATTGTGTAATTTTGTTTCCAATGTTGTTGTTAGGGTTTTGCTTGAAATGTAATCTGCAACTGCCAGCTTAATGATTTGTAGATTTAAATCTGTTTTAGTGAGCTCAAACATTCCAGTTTACCATATGTTATAACAAAATCTTCGCATGGTGGCACTATTTGAAATGGTGACATGTATAGTGTTATGTAGAAGCAAGGAGCTGCAGATGCGGGTTTACCAAAAGATGCAAAATGCTGGAGTAACTCAGTGTGTCAGGCAACATCCCTCTCGAACCAAAACATTACATATCCATGTTAGACACAAAAAGCTGGTGTTTCTCAGCGGTTCAGACAGCATCTCTAGAGAAAAGGAATAGGTGATGTTTCGGGTCAAGACCCTTCTTCAGACTGAGAGTCAGGGGACAGAGAAACGTGAGATAAATGAAAGAAAGGGCTCGACCCGAAACGTCACCCATTCCTTTCCTCCAGGGATGCTGCCTGACCTGCTGAGTTACTGCAGATTTTTGTGTCTATCCTCTGTTTAAACCAGCATCTGCGGTTCCTTCCTACACCTATCCATGTTATGTTGGCTTGAGAGAAGGTAAAGTGATGGTGGAGAACTTAATAATATGCTCATCAACTATGTAGAATCTGCTGTTTCGAAGTTATATCATTGACTTATATGAAGCTTGGTTGAAATTGGAGATGTATCAAGTTAATTTGAGCAGCAGACTGAGCAAAGGGATCTCAGGCATTACAGAATGAATTGAACAAAACATGTAATCTGGAAGAACACTTAAGACTTAACACTTAACACTATGGAAGAATGTGAACAAATTTGAGGTACTCCATGTGGTGGGAGTAGAATGAAGAATGTAAAAGTCCATGGAATAGCAATGGCCAACACTAAAAGAAATTGGTTGAATAGGCCAATTGACCAATCATTGATAAACAGTTTAAAAATTGATGAATTTTAATTCATTTGCGAGTATTGCCACAAAATATCCAAAGATTAAAAGGAGACCATACAGAGCTTTAGTCAGATTAGATGGAACCAGGTACAATGGTGGTGTTTTAGAGGCTTTTAGATAGACCAACGGATATGCACGGAATAGAGGGATATGAATCATGGGCAGGCAGAAGGGATTAGTTTAATTTGGCATTATGCTTGCACAGGCATCGTGGGCCGAATGGCCTGTTCCTTTGCTGTAATGCTCTATGTTCTATGTCGTGCCCCCAGAAACACTGAGTCACGGAAATTCCTAAACCAACTGTGCTTATTTAATATCGCCTGGAATTATGGCACTTTTTTTTAGCGTTAGCAAGACTGTAATTTGATATCAAGATGATCAAGGATATCAGTCATCATAGTGTACAGTAAAAACTTTTAGTATAACTGATATAATAAGTTACATGGAAATTGATTTTGAAGAATCTTTGAGACACAAGAAACTGCAGATGCTGGTGTCTGGGGCTTTGTAGCCAGTTCCACCGCGAGGCTCCTGAGGGAAGTAGGAGTCAGAGGGCAGGCCCAAAGGAGGGCAATCAAAGAACTTGCAAATGCCGCCAAACGGAGCAGTCACTGGCTGTGGCCGAAAAGAAAAGATGCTGTCTGGGCTGCCACCTGACCGTCTAGAGGCTAACCATAAGACACACACCCAGGTCTGATCACCCTGCTGTGGGCCTGACTCGACTGAGGGTGTCTTGTGATAAAAGGCCGAAACACCCAGTGACGTTGAGGTACACAACTGAAGATGTGTCTGAATGTTAGCACCTAGTGGTCACCCCCAAGAACAACACCAGTCAATTGTAGTGCAAACCTTAGGGATTGTAACATCTAGTCCTACTAATCAATTCATATCTTAATACAATACCATTGAGATCACCACCTTATAATTATTGGTCATAGAGTCAGAGATTCATAGAGACATACAGAGTGGAAACAGGGCCTTCAGCCCAACTTGCTCACACTGTCCAACATGTCCCATCTACACGACTCCCACCTGCCTGCATTTGGCCCATATCCCTCTGAACATGTCCTATTGATGAAGCTGTCTAAATGCTTCTTAAATTTTGCAATTGTCCCTGCTTCAACTACGCCCTCCGGCAGCTCGTTCCATACAGCCCCCATCCTCGGTGTGAAAAAGATACCCCTCGGGTTTCTGTTAAATCTTTCCCCCCTCCCCTTAAACCTATGACCTCTGGTTCTCGATTCCCCTACCCTTGGAAAGAGACTCAGGTGCGTCTACCCGATCTATCCCTCTCACGGTTTTATACAGTGTGTAGGAAGTTGCTGGTTTATGCTGAAGATAGACACAAAATGCTGGAGTGACTCAACAGGTCAGCCAGCAGCTTTAGAGAAAAGCAATAGGTGACTTTTTGGGTTGGGCTGGAACGTCACCTATTCCTGTCACTGTCAGATAGCTGTTATTCCTGATTTAATTTATCGTTGCCGATATAATGTTTATTATTCATAACCTTCCATGATTTGTTTAATTTGACACAATTGTTTAGATGCCCCTTAGGAGAGTGGTCAATTCCTATTCCAAAGACGTACAGGTATGTAGGTTAATTGACTGGGTAAATGTTTAAAAAAAATTGTCCCTAGTGTGTGTAGGATAATGTTAATGTGCGGGGATCGCTGGGCGGCGCGGACTCGGTGGGCCGAAGGGCCTGTTTCCGCACAGTATTTCTAAATCTAAATCTAAAAATCTATGGAGTGGACAACTATGTTTAATATTGTATTTGAATGCATTATTATTCTATATAATTTAATATTTCAATATTGATCAATATTGATAATTCAGCCACAAAATATCCAATTGATTACATTGCAAGTATTCACTATAATAAAATTTGGGGCTCATTGAATGAATAGGAACTGCGGTATTTTTTTAATATTTTGGAGCACTTCATGTATTAATGTGTTGAATAAGAATTACACATTGTTTTTACCTGACATGTCCACTCATCTCTATTTGCAAACCTTCCCCCCCCCCATTGCCAACGTGTTATGTCTCGAACAAAAAGGAGGCTGAGTTTTTATTTTTTGCCAATTTTATTTAATTCTTGAAAGCCCGATAAGCCAGGATATGCCTACCAATCGCCCTTCTAACAGAAGAAAGAAATATTGTCTGTCAAAGAGCAGTCATTAACAATAAAACGGTCCCAAATTGGACAATGGCCCCAACAGGCTCAGCTGAGACTTATCCACAAAATATTACTATAATCTATCTATAAGCAGTCTTCAGGGAACATTTAAAAAAAAAACCTTAATCTAAAGGAGTGATATGGGAGGCTGCAACAGGACTCTGTCCCCTGCAACAGCCTTAATTGGATCAGCATATGAATGCTACTAATGGCAGTTGTCATGGAGACAAGGCCCCATCTTGCAGACGCCATTGATGTGGTCTAGACTACAGGAGGTGTGACCAGCCACATCTCACAGGTCACAGTGCATCAGGTGGGGACTCAAAGCTCTATTCTTGATGATGATGATGGTGATGATGATACTTTATTGTCACTTGTACCTAGGTGCAGAGTTTTTTGTTTTGTTTTTGCATTGTGAGCAATTTTGGGCACCATATCTGAATTGGGAGCAATTGTGGACACCATATCTGAGGAAGGATGTGCTGGCCCTGGAGAGGCTTACAAATTGATCCCTGGAATGAGTTGGTTAACATACGATGAGCATTTGATGACATTGGGCCTGTACTCGTTGGAGTTTAGAAGAATGAGGGGGAACCTCATTGAAACGTACCGAATAGCGAAAGGCTTGGATGGAGTGGATGTGGAGAGGATGTTACCACGAGTGGGAGAGCCTAGGACTAGAGATCACAGCCTCAGAATTAAAGGACGTTCCTTTAGGAAGGAGATGAGGAGGAATTTCTTTAGTCAGAGGGTGGTGAATCTGTGGAATTCATTGCCACAGAAGGCTGTGGAGGCCATCAGTGGATAGAGACTGAGATAGATAGATTCTTGATTAGTACAGGTGTCAGGGGCATGGGGAAAGGGCAGTAGAATGGGGTTAGGAGGGAAAGATAGATCAGCCATGATTGAATGGCGGAGTAGACTTGATGGGCCGAATGGCCTAATTTAGATTTTAGATTTAGATTTAGAGATACAGCGTAGAAACAGGCCCTTCGGCCCGCTGAGTCCGTGCCGCCCAGCGATCCCCGCACATTAACACTATCCTACACACACTAGGGACAATTTTTACATTTACCCAGTCAATTAACCTACAAACCTGTACGTCTTTGGAGTGTGGGAGGAAACCGAAGATCTCGGAGAAAACCCACGCAGGTCACGGGGAGAACGTACAAACTCCGTACAGACGGCGCCCGTAGTCAGGATCGAACCTGAGTCTCCGGCGCTGCATTCGCTGTAAGGCAGCAACCCTACCGCTGCGCCATCATGACCTCCCCATAGGCCACCTAATTCTGCTCCTATCACTTATGACCTTATGACCTTACAAACTACACACAAAACTACACACAAAAGTCACCACCAAAATTACTAAAAGTACTCATCCCTTTTTTGTTCCCCTAACCACTCTGCCCCCCCTCACCCCCCACTCCCCACGCCAGGCCCCCCTTAGTTCTCGGCTGCCCAACTCAGCCTGACTTCCAGGAACTCCAACCTCGGTCTCCGACCGTGAGGGTCCAACTGCTGGGACTCCGACCTGCTACCTCTCTGTCTTATTCTCTGTGGAAGGGCCGAATGGCCTCCTCCTGCACCTATGGTCTATTGTCTATTGAGAACAACTACATCTCCTTTCCCATGAACCAAACCAAGGAGCAGCACAAGCTGTGCCAACGGACGTGATGCCAACCTGGTGATGTCGCCTCCACAGAGAAGTCCCTGTGTGTTGAACAGTAAAATGGAAGCATCCGACACAGAGCTGGCAAGGTGGCACAGCGGTATAGTTTGCTGCCTTACAGCACCAGAGACCCGGGTTCAATCCTGACCTCGGGTGCTGTCTGTGCGGCGTTTGTACGTTCTCCTTATGACCGCGTGGGTTTACTCCGGGTGCTCCGGTTTCCTCCCACACTCCAAAGACGTGCAGGTTTACAGGCTTATCGGCTTTTGTAAATTGTCCCTAGTGCAGCGTAGGTTTACTAGGTTAATTCCCGGAATGGCGGGACTGTCGTATGTTGAAAGACTGGAGCGACTAGGCTTGTATACACTGGAGTTTAGAAGGATGAGAGGGAATCTTATTGAAACATATAAGATTATTAAGGGGTTGGACACGTTAGAGGCAGGAAACATGTTCCCAATGTTGGGGGAGTCCAGAACCAGGGGCCACAGTTTAAGAATAAGGGGTAGGCCATTTAGAACGGAGATGAGGAAAAACCTTTTCAGTCAGAGAGTTGTGAATCTGTGGAATTCTCTGCCTCAGAAGGCAGTGGAGGCCAATTCTCTGAATGCATTCAAGAGAGAGCTAGATAGAGCTCTTAAGGATAGTAGAGTCAGGGGGTATGGGGAGAAGGCAGGAACGGGGTACTGATTGAGAATGATCAGCCATGATCACATTGAATGGTGGTGCTGGCTCGAAGGGCCGAATGGCCCACTCCTGCACCTATTGTCTATTGTCTATTGTCTAAAGGATAGAATGAATGTATTCACTGGTCGGGGCGGACTTGGTGGGCCAAAAGGCCTGTTTCCACGCTGTATCTCTAAACTAAACTAAATTAAACTAAACTAAACTAAACTAAAACACAGAGCGAAGTGATTCTACAACTCATCAATTCTTCATGGCCCTGCCACATTAATCAAAATGGTGATAATTGCAAGCTGTCTGGAAGTGAAGGATCTTCCATGATGGTAAGAGCAGCATGTGGGAGCTAAAGAGAAGACTGAAGCATTAATCAAAAAACAAAGTGCTAGAGAAACTCAGTAGGCCAGGCCACATCTGTGGAGGGAAACATGTCTGAAGAAAGCTCCCGACCTGAAATGTTGTCTGTTCATTCTCTCCATGGATGCTGCCTGACCTGCTGAGTTCCTCCAACACTTAGTTTTTGCTCAAGATGTTTGACATCTGCAGTCCCATGTATCTCCATGGAAGACTTTGTGCCTTCATTGAAAATCTTGTGTCTCCATTGAAGCATTAAAACCAGAGGTGCCAAGAGGATGGGAATTCTCAGTTCCTTCCCAAGGTCCACATGGAAACCATTCTACAGGCAATTCCATTAACTCCTTGCAAGGCCATGTAAATTCCATGTAATTTAAAGGGTATACCCTGGAACTGTGGAGGTTGAAGAGAGACTAGGGTGGCTCACTGGCGCAGCGGTAGAGTTGATGCCTTACAGTGCCAGAGACCTGGGTTTGATCCTGATCCTGGGTGCTGTCTGTATGTTATACGTTTTCCCCATGACCTGCATGGATTTTCTCTGGGTTCTCCGGTTTCCTCCCACACTCCAAATACTTAATTGGCTTCTTATAATTGTAAATGGTCCCTAGTGTGTGTAGCATAGCGTTAGTGTGCGGGATTGCTGGTTGGCACGGTCTCAGTGGGCTGAAGGGCCTGTTTCCGCACTATTACTCTAAACTGAACTGATTTTTTTTAGATTTTAGATTTAGAGATACAGCGCGGAAACAAGCCCTTCGGCCCACCAAGTCCGCGCCGCCCAGCGATCCCCGCACATTAACACTATCCTACACACACTAGGGACAATTTTTACATTTTACCCAGTCAATTAACGTACACACCTGTACGTCTTTGGACGTGTGGGAGGAAACGGAAGATCTCGGAGAAAACCCACGCAGGTCACGGGGAGAACGTACAAACTCCGTACAGACGGTGCCCGTAGTCAGGATCGAACCTGAGTCTCCGGCGCTGCATTCGCTGTAAGGCAGCAACTCTACCGCTGCGCCACCGTGCCGCTGACAGAAAGATACAACAGTTTGAGAGGCATAGATAGGATAGACAGTCAGAACCCTAAACCCAGGGTGGAGATGTCAAGGACTAGTGGGCATAGCTTTAAGTTGAGAGGGGCAAAGTTTAAAGCAGATGTGCGGGACAGTCTCTTACACAGACAGTTGTGGGTGCCTGGAACACACTGTTTGGGATGCTGATGGAAGCAGATATGATAACGGCGTTTAAGAGGCTTTTATATAGGAACATGAATATTCAGGGGATGGAGGGATATGGATCATACTGTATGTTGGCTGAACAGATTAGTTGATCTTGGCAACATGTGCGTCACAGATGTGGTGGGCCGAAGGGACTGTTCTTTGGCTGCACTTTTTTTATGTTCTGTATTCTAAAAAGGCTAACGGCATTGGGTGGAGAAAAAAAAAAGCAGAAACTATGAGAGCAGACAAAATTCAGGATGTGGGTTTTTAAACTTATACTTCAGAAGTATCGCAAACTCAAGCTAATCCGTTCCAGTTGCATTTGCAAACTGCCTGCTGGTTTACAAAAAAAAGGACATAAAGTGCTGGAGTAACTCGGCGGGTCAGGCAGCATCTCCAGAGAACATGGATAGTGATGTTTCAGGTCAGGGACCTTCTTCAGACTGATTATAGGAGGGTTAGGTGTGTGTGTGTGTGGGGGGGGAGGGAAATATAGCTCAGAGAAATAATCAGAAGTTCATTTTTCCTCCAGGGATAAGAAGAAGTTTGACGAAGGGTTCCGACTCAAAACGGCACCTATTCTTTTTCTCCAGAGATGCTGCCTGACCTGCTGAGTCCTCCAGCATTTTGTGTCTATCTTCGGTATAAACCAACATCTGCAGTCCCTTCCTACCCTAGGATTAGTTTACCTTTGTCACCCATGTCACTCAATTAAAAAAATAGAACGTAGCAAAGATAAAGAGAACCATATACATTTCACCCTTGTAAACTAATGTACTGCTGACTACAGATTCTCCCAATCATCCTGGAAAGAGTTCAGCCATTTTAACATTGAAAACCAATTGAATTCAAATTACAATAAATTGCTTCAGCATGCCAATTACCGGGCCCCATTGTGCATTGGGAGTTTTGAAGTTCATTAAAACCAGCATGATTGCAGCTAACAAACAATATTTTAAATTACCATAAATTTGAGTGCAGCCGAGACTTTCCATTTGGATATTGTGTTAAAACGTACGTGGTAATTCACGGGTTTTCTTTTTCTCTTTAAAGTTCCTAATTTCCTGTTCTGTATTTACAGCTGATGTCATGCAGTGAAAATGTTGCCTTGTCCATTATAGACCTGTAATTATCCATTACTCCCCAAATGTATGGTAAAACTATCATCTCTAAATGAACCGATCCTATTACTTTGCCACACTCAGAGAATCTTATAAACATATAAAATTCTTAAGGGATTGGACAGGTTAGATGCAGGAAAAATGTTCCCCTTGTTGGGGGAGTCCAGAACCAGGGGTCACAGTTTAAGAATAAGGGGTAGGTCATCTAGGACTGAGATGAGGAACTGAGATGAGGAAAAACTTTTTCACCCAGAGAGTTGTCAATCTGTGGAATTCTCTGCCACAGAAGGCAGTGGAGGCCAATTCAATGCATGTTTTCAAGAGACAGTTAAATTTAGCTGTGAGGGCTAAAGGAATCAAGGGATATGGGGAGAAAGCAGGAATTGGGTACTGATTTTAGATGATCAGCCATGATCATATTGAATGGCGGTGCTGGCTCGAAAGGTTGAATGGCCCACTCCTGCACTTATTTTCTATGTTTCTATGTTTCTATGCATTGCCGAACTGGATTGATTAGCAAGCAGCTTAGCAAGCTGTATTAAATAAATACCATTGAGAAGAAATTCAGCGGTGGACACAGCAAACCAAGATCACATCTTACAGAAGGTCAGTTTCGTTTACTTTAGATATACAGCATGGAAACAGGCCCTTCGACCCACAGAGTCCATGCAGACTAATGATCACCTGTACACTAGTTCTATCCTACACACGAGGCATAGTTTACAGAAGGCAATTAATCTACAAACCTTCACGTCTTTGGGATGTGGGTGGAAACCGGAGGAACCAGAGGAAACGTACATGGTTACGGGGAGAACATGCAAAGTCCATACAGACAACACCCGTAGTCAGATTGAACCCGGGTCTCTGGCGCTGTGAAGCAGTGACTCTAACTCTGCACCACTGTTCCACCTTGACTGACACCAGAGCTGTTGGCTAGTTTGAGCAATTCATACCAAGAGTCTTCATCTTGGTTTAGTTTAAAGATACAGCGTGGAAATAGGCCCTTTCGGCCCACTGAGTCTGCGCCAACTAGAGATCACTTGTACACTAGTCATTATTCGTACCGCTGTGGTGTAAGCTGCCCAAGCGAAATATGAGATGCTGTTCCTCCAACTTGCATTTAGCCTCACTCTGACAATGGTGGAGACTTAGCACAGAAAGGTCGGAGTGGGAATGGGAAGGGGAATTAAAGTGTTTGGCAACTGGGAGATCAGATAGGTCCAGACGGACTAAGCGAAGGTGTTCAGTGAAACGATTGCCCCGGTCTACGTTTAGTATCGCCGATGTATATGAGTCCACATCTTGAACAACGGAAACAGTAGATGAGGTTGGAGGAGGTGCAAGTGAAGCTCTGCCTAACCTGAAAGGATTGTTGGGGTCCCTGGACAGAGTCGAGGGCAGCATCTCATATTTCGCTAGAGGATATAAAATTTGATTTCTCTAACTTCAAGTAACCCTTGCATTCCCTCTCTCTCCATCCCTCCCCCACCCAAGTCGTACCAGCTTCTCGTTCTCACCTAGCAAACAGCTAATAATGGGCTGTTTCCTTGATATTGTTACTTTTTTCATAAATTTCATTCATTTGTTCAATATCTCCCTACATCACCGTCTATATCTCTCGTTTCCCTTTCCCCTGACTCTGTCTGAAGAAAGGTCTCTTCCCGAAATGTCACCCATTCCTTATCTCCAGAGATGCTGCCTGTCCCGCTGAGTTACTCCAGAATGTTGAGTCTATCTTCAGTTTAAACCAGCATCCACAGTTCCTTCCTACACTAGCCATGTACCTGTCTAATTGCTTCTTAAACATTGCGATAGTACCTGCCTCAACTACCTTCTCTGGCAACTCGGTCATTGTGTAGGAAGGAACTGCAGATGCCGGTTTACACCGAAGGTAGACACAAAATGCTGGAGTAACTCAGCGGGTCAGTCGGCATCTCCGAAGAAAAGGGACAGGTGACGTTTCGGGTCGAGACCCTCGGAATCGGCAGCCAGTTCAGGACATGTATGCTTGTACCAGAGTCCTGAACTTCATGATAAATGTTGGCAGCTGGATCAGGCATTGCTGGTGTTTCCTTTTAACTTCCCATACCGAGTTGGGTAAATGTCTGAAGGGCAATAATCAGTTCAGTTTAGTTATTGTCACGTGTACCGAGGTACAGTGAAAAGCTTTTGTGACGTGCTAAACAGTCAGTGGAAACACAATACATGATTACAATCGAGTCATCCACAGTTTATAGATACATGATAAAGGGAATAACGTTTAGTCAAGATAAAGTCAAGTAAGTGAAGTAAAGTCAAGTTCAGAGTTGTTAAGAAAGTTAGAATCTAACATTAGACAATAGACAATAGACAATAGATAATAGGTGCAGGAGGAGGCCATTCGGCCCTTCAAGTCAGCACCGCCATTCAATGTGATCATGGCTGATCATTCTCAATCAGTACCCCGTTCCTGCCTTCTCCCCGTACCCCCTGACTCCGCTATCCTTAAGAGCTCTATCCAGCTCTCTCTTGAATGCATTCAGAGAATTGGCCTCCACTGCCTTCTGAGGCAGAGAATTCCACAGATTCACAACTCTCTAAGAATTAGAATTAGGTTTAGAATCAGGATGGGAGTGATTGGGAAGCATTTCAAAACACTTGCCACAGACAGGATGGGCCGAGTGGCCTTCCGTGCTGTGCTATTCTGCTAATTCAGAGTCTAAGCAGAATACAGACACAAAAAGCTGGAGTAAATCAGCGAGTCAGGCAACAACTCCGGAGAAAAGGAATAGCTGACGTTTCGGGTCGAGACCCTTCTTCAGACTGAGAGTCAGGAGAGAAGGAAATTAGTGGTATGAGAAAGTACGGAAAAAAACAGTCAGAGTTAAACAGGAAAAGCTAACAGCACTGCGTGTAATGCAGTTTAGTTTATTGTCACAGTGAAAAGCTTTTGTTGCGAGCTATCCAGTCAGCAGAAAGACAACTTATGATTACAATCGATCCATTTACAGTGTATGGATACATGAGAAGGGAATAACGTTTAGTGCAAGGTAAAGCCAGCAAAGTCCGATCAAGGATAGTCCGAGGGTCACCAATGAGGTAGATAGTAGTTCAGCACGGCTCTAGGATGATTCAGCTGCCTGATAACAGCTGGGGAGAAACTGTCCCTGAATCTGGGTGTGCTTTTTTCACACTTCTGTACCTTTAGCCTGGTGGGAGAGGGGATAACATTGTTACATGGATTGTATTTTTGGAACATATTGAGTTTGTTTTCGTTGATGCAGCCGGGTCTCAGTCTTTCTCTCTGCACGGATGGCATAATCTACAGGAACTGAAGCTGAAAACTCCCCATCTGGTTAACTGCAACAAGCCTGGTCGTAAGATGATGCTGCTTTCAAAAGCCATTGATCTAAAACTCTGCCTGCATTCAAAACAGGAGATGGTGGGGAATTAGGGGAAAGACAGGCAGATGCTGACTAGTAGTCCTTCCCATAGCTTAGCAAGCTTACAGTTCTATCTGCTTTACTTTGCTGGGAGCACTGTCTGTCTGATAGATATTGTTTTATTGTGATGAACTGGTCTCTCCCATTCCCCGAAGGCTTTCTGACTAGCTCGGCATGGTAAATATTGACACCTGTAAACCAAACTGGCTATATTCATTGGCGAACACCCATCCTCCCATCTGTTGCCTGAACTGTTGTAAGCAAAGCATCCACGGGTTCCCGTTCTCTTTTCATTGCAAGCTGTGGAAACCGCGGCCCAGAGCTAATCTCAGAACCGAATGGCTGTACAGAGATCCGCAGAGACTGAAGAGAAACACAGGCTCATGTGTGCCACAGTGGCCTGTTTTGACCACTCCTTTCTGTAGTTAACACATGCCTGGGTAATCTGCTTAGTTGCCAAGAGGAGCTTTCTTCCCTTTCCCCATGAGATCATACTGAGATCACGATCAGAGACCAAATGCGTTCTCGTCTGATTCCATTGTCCCCAAGAGTGGGATTAATAACTAATTATGTCGGGTCATTCATCCAGATGGCCTCTCAGATGTCCCATTGTCTTTATCTGACCTTCCAGATGGCCCTTTGACCTCGAGGTTTATCTCCACGGCAACGCGAAGCTTCAGTTGCCTTTGCCGGGACTGTGAAGAAATGGCCAAAAGGGAGGAGAGCTAATCTGTGAGTACTTTGTATTCAGCTCCCATCTCATGCCTGTTAAATCCCATGAATGGATAGAAATGCTTTCTAATCCCAGCTGAGTGATGACCATGGTCATGATTCTGTAATACACGCTATGCTTTTGAAATCAGCAGATGGCTTTCTACATGGAAACATGAGTTTAATTCAGAGAACATCAATAACCATAATTTGATCTTTTTATGCATTGATGTCAACAAAAGGCTAATAGAATGGAATTACAAAATATTACTGTGCAAGGAATACTATTCAGAGTATTACGGGTGATGAGGCATCTCTTTCTTGGTGGTCTGCATAGGCCATTTGCAAAACCACTAAAAAAATATGCCCACACACCACAGATCCACAGCTGACTGCGACTCCTTCTATGATCTCGGCGTCCTGGTTTAAAATTTTGAATCCTGCACATCAGTCGGTAAAGCGGTATCGCGGCTATCTCCCCCAAACATAATTTCCTTTTTAAAAACTGTACCTTTTTCGCAGAGCGGGCAGCGTGAGTGGAATTTGTAACAAGGGATCAGTGGGGAAACAGAAGTGTACAAACTCAAAGTGACCTGAATTGATGCACTTTATGTTTATTCACCACAGCTTCTTGCCGGCTCGACTCGGATCAGTCCGGCGCTTGGCTGCGACCGTAACTTTCAACGCTCAAGGTGTGAACCATCGCGCAGCAGACTTGCGCTTCTTCCGAATCTAACCTGAGAGAGCTAGCCGGGTCGCCGTGTCTACAGCTGGAGCTACAGTAAGAGAGCAGATGGAACACTTATCCACCTTGTCTTTCAATTTACTTTGGAATGCGTTGGGATGGATTTTCTCCTCCTGCCTGTCCCCCCAGTCACTAGCCAGGCCTGGCGAGCTCCGAATGCCGGTGCACTTTACCAGGGTGAACCGTGCCAGGCTTTTGGTCCAGGTTTACATGGGTGCGGGCCTTACCACCGACCTTTAATACTACCGAGGGCTCATGATTACTACTCATGATTACAATCGATCCATTTACAGTGTATGGATACATGAGAAGGGAATAACGTTTAGTGCAAGGTAAAGCCAGCAAAGTCCGATCAAGGATAGTCCGAGGGTTACCAATGAGATAGATGGTAGTTCAGCACGGCTCGAGGATGATTCGGTTGCCTGATAACAGCTGGGAAGAAACTGTCCCTGAATCTGGGTGTGCTTTTTTCACACTTCTGTACCTTTAACCTGATGGGAGAGGGGAGAACATTGTCACATGGATTGTATTTTTTGAACATATTGAGTTTGTTTTCGTTGATGCAGTCGGGTCTCAGTCTTTCTCTCTGCACGGATGCTGTAATCTACAGGAACTGAAGCTGAAAACTCCCCATCCAGTGATGCAGCAGTAGAGTTAGTGCATCACAGCGCCAGAGGCCCGGGTTCGATCTGGACTACAGGTGCTGTCTGTACGGAATTTGTTCGTTCTCCCCGTGACCCGCGTGCGTTTTCTCTGAGAACTTTGGTTTCCTCCCACACTCCAATAGACAATAGACAATAGGTGCAGGAGGAGGCCATTCGGCCCTTCGAGCCAGCACCGCCATTCAATGTGATCATGACTGACCATTCTCAATCAGTACCCCGTTCCTGCCTTCTCCCCATACCCCCTGACTCCGCTATCCTTAAGAGCTCTATCTAGCTCCCTCTTGAATGCATTCAGAGAATTGGCCTCCACTGCCTTCTGAGGCAGAGAATTCCACAGATTCACAACTCTCTGACTGAAAAAGTTTTTCCTCATCTCCGTTCTAAATGGCCTACCCCTTATTCTTAAACTGTGGCCCCTTGTTCTGGACTCCCCCAACATTGGGAACATGTTTCCTGCCTCTAACGTGTCCAACCCCTTAATAATCTTATACGTTTCGATAAGATCTTCAAAGAAGTAGAGTTAATTGGCTTAGTATACAAATGTAAAAATGATCCCTAGTGTAGGTTGGCGTTGACGTGCGGGGATCACTGGTCAGTGTGGACTCGGTGGGCCGAAGGACCTGTTTCCGTGCTGTAGCTCTACAACGAAAAAAAAATAAATGAAAAGCTAAAAAACTATGTTTAATCCACAGCATTTGGGCATTGCTGGTTCAGGTAGGTGGCCTCGAACTGCGATCCGCGAACCTTCGCAGATACTATCCTACGCTATCGAATAGTATAAGGCCTGGATAGAGTGGATGTGGAGAGGATGCTTCCACTAGTGGGAGAGTCTAGAACCAAAGGTCGTGGCCTCAGAATTAAAGGACGTTCCTTTAGGAAGGAGATGAGGAGGAATTTCTTTAGTTAGAGGGTGGTGAAAATGTGGAATTCTTTGCACAGAAGGCTGTGGAAGCCAAGTCAATGGATATTTTTAAGGCAGAGGTAGATAGATTATTGATTAGTACAGGTGTCAGAGGTTATGGGGAGAAGGCAGGAGAATGGGGTTAGAAGGGAGAGATAGATAACAGTATAACAGTATAACAGAGCTTTATTTATCATTCGGTACCAAGGTACCGAACGAAACTACATAGCAGTCATACACAAAAGAACACAAGACACATGACCCCAACACAAACGTCCATCACAGTGACTCCAAACACCCCCTCACTGTGATGGAGGCAACAAAACTTCCACTCACTTCCCCACGCCCACGGACAGACAGCTCGTCCCCGACCGACCCGCACAGTCCCCGCAAGGGGATGGAAGTCCCCGCGGCCGAGTCGCACCGGGCGCTGAAACGTCTCGCGGCCGAGCCGGGCGATGGAAGGCCCCGCGACCAAGCCTTGCGCAGCTAAGTCCCGTGGCCGAGCCGCACCGGGCGATGTTAAGTCCCGCGGCCGAGCCGCACCAGCGATGAAAAGTCCCGCGGCCGAGCCGCACCAGCGATGTAAAGCCCCGCGGCCGAGCCGCATCGGGCGATGTTAAGTCCCGCGGCCGAGCCGCACCAGCGATGAAAAGTCCCGCGGCCGAGCTGCACCGGGCGATGTAAAGTCCCGCGGCCGAGCCGCACCGGGCGATGTTAGGCCCCGCAGCCGAGCTGCACCGGGCACTGTTAAGTCCAGCGGCCGTGCCGCACCAGCGATGTAAAGTCCCGCGGCCAAGCCGCACCGGGCGATGAAAAGTCCCGCGGCCGAGCCGCACCGGGCACTGTTAAGTCCAGCGGCCAAGCCGCACCGGGCGATGTAAAGTCCAGCGGCCGAGCCGCACCGGGCGATGTTAGGCCCCGCGGCCGAGCCGCACCCCGCGCCGTGAGGAAGAGAAATGTTTCCCCCACCCCCGCACCCACACCACCCACACCACCACCCCCCACACATACACAACCAAAAAAATACAAAAACCATCCCAACACCGACACACAACAAAAAAAAAAAGGAAAAAAGACGAACAGACTGCTAGCGAGCCGCAGCCGTTAGGCGCCGCCACTTCCGCTTAGTCGTGATTGAATGGTGGAGTAGACTTGATGGGCTGAATGGCCTAATAATACAGCTCATGAACTTATGAACTGTTGCAAAATTTAAGAAACATTTAGACAGGTACATGGATAGGACAGCTTTTATGCTTTGGGGCAAACACAGGTAGGTGGGACTAATGTAGATGGGACATGTTGGTCATTGTGGGCAAGTTGTGCCGAAGGACCGGTTTCCACACTGTATGACTCTATGACTCTGGCCTGAACTGCTAATCCTTTGTCATGTTCTGCTTGGGTACCTCACAACCTAATGTCATGAATATTGAATTCTCCAATTTTAGGTAACTAACCCAAAAACCACCTTCCCCCCACCCCCTTTCCCCGTGCCTCACCTAGATGTCTCCCTAACCCCTTCCCTATCAAGGGTTATGGTGAGCAGGCAGGAGAGCGGGATTGAGAGGGAATGATCAATCAGCCATGATTAAATGGCAGAGTAGACTCGATGGGCTGAATGGCCTAATTCTGCTTATATGACATGAATTTATGAACATATACTTTCCCCTGCCTCCTTCATGTTTCACACCTCTTCTCTCCTTATCTGACACTTCTTGTCTTTTCTTCTCTGGCCCTTGTCTAACTATCTGCCACCCCCCCCCCCCCCCCCTCATCTGTATCCATCTGTCACTTGCCAGACTTTGACCTGCCCCCATCTCTCTTCCAGCTTCTTCTCCCCCCTCTCCCTACTGCAAGTCTGAAGGGTCTCGACCTGGTGTCATCTATCTATGTTCTCCGGAGATGCTGCCTGACCCGCTGAGTTACTCCAGCACTTTGAATCCTTTGTCATAGTTTGATGCAACCCTGTGACATCAAGTTGCTTCCATCTTTACAGATCAACAAAGAGTCAATCTTGATTAGTACCGGCGTCAGAGGTTATGGGGAGAAGGCAGGAGAATGGGGTTGAGAGAAAAAGATAGATCAGCCATGATTGAACGGCTGAGAAGACTTGATGGGCCGAATGGCCTAATTCTGCTCCAAGAACATGAACTAATCATATTTATGTGCTGTATGGGTGTGACATACAGGCCAGATGTTCATAAGTTTATATGTTCTAGGACCAGTATTAGTTCCTCTCAACCCCATTCTCCTGCCTTCTCCCCATAACCCCTGACATCCCTTACTAATCAAGAATCTTTCAATCTCCGCCTTAAAAATATCAATTGCCTTGGCCTCCACAGACATCCGTGGCAATGAATTCCGCAGATTCACCACCCTCTGATTAAAGAAATTCCTTCTGATCTCCTTTTTAAAGGAACAACCTTTTATTCTGAGGCCTCGGCCTCTGGTTCCACACTCTCCCACTAGCGGAAACATCTTCTCCACAGAAACTGGGCAAGATCTTGCACATCTATAGCAATATTATATATTTTCAAATAAGTGTTCAAAAATAGAATAGAAATGAAAAGTCTGGACTTGACCCTGGAGGCCTGGACCACTGGTTCTGAGATAAGGCGGCACAGTGGCGCAGCGGTAGAGTTGCTGCCTTACAGCGAATGCAGCGCCGGAGACTCAGGTTCGATCCTGACTACGGGCGCCGTCTGTACGGAGTTTGTACGTTCTCCCCGTGACCTGCGTGGGTTTTCTCCGAGATCTTCGGTTTCCTCCCACACTCCAAAGACGTACAGGTATGTAGGTTAATTGGCTGGGCAAATGTAAAAATTGTCCCTAGGGTGTAGGGATAGTGTTAATGTGCGGGGATCGCTGGGCGGCGTGGACCCGGTGGGCCGAAGGGCCTGTTTCCGTGCTGTATCTCTAAATCTAAAAAAATCTAAAAAAGAGTTCAAATCCCGAATCCAGTGCAGCTGGGGAACTTAAATTCAAACAAATGAATACATCTGAAATTAAATGACGGGTATCAATAATGGTGACTACGGAGCTGTGCAGATGAACCAGGTTTACTAATGACCTGCAGGGAAGGAGATTAGCTCCCCTCATATGCTCCGACCCCACATACAAATCCTATTTGGGGTTGACACAGGTGCATTTATGAGGGAACAGTCATCACCAGGAGCTGTGCAAATCCTACAGGTGAACACGGGCGGCAGGGTGGCACAGCGGTAGAGTTGCTGCCTCGCAGCGCCAGTGACCCAGCTTCGAACTTGACCTCGGGTGCTGCCCGTGTGGGGCGGTGGTGAATCTGTGGAATTCTGTGCCACAGAAGGCTGTGGAGGCCAAGTCAGTGGGATATTTTTAAGGCAGAGATTGATAGATTTTTGATTAGTGCGGGTGTCAGAGGTTGTGGGGAGAAGGCAGGAGAATGGGGTTTAGGAGGGAGAGATAGATCAGCCATGATTAAATGGCAGAGTAGACCTGATGGGCCGAATGGCTTAATTCTACTCCTATTCCTTATGACTTTATGACCTTATGAGTTCGCGTATTCCTCCTGTGACTGCATAGGTTGCCTCCAGGTTCTGTGGTTTAGTTTAGTTTAGTTTAATTTAGAGATACAGCGCGGAAACAGGCCCTTTGACCCACCGATTCCGCGCCGACCAGCAATCCCCGCACACTAACACTATCTATCATACACACACCAGGGACAATTTTTTACACATACACAAAGCCAATCAACCTACATACCTGTACATCTTTGGAGTGTGGGAGGACAATAGACAATAGACAATAGGTGCAGGAGGAGGCCATTTGGCCCTTCGAGCCAGCACCACCATTCAATGTGATCATGGCTGATCATTCTCAATCAGTACCCCGTTCCTGCCTTCTCCCCATATCCCCTGACTCCGCTATCCTTAAGAGCTCTATCTAGCTCTCGAATGCATTCAGAGAATTGGCCTCCACTGCCTTCTGAGGCAGAGAATTCCACAGATTCGCAACTCTCTGACTGAAAAAGTATTTCCTCATCTCCGTTCTAAATGGCCTACCCCTTATTCTTAAACTGTGGCCCCAGGTTCTGGACTCCCCCAACATTGGGAACATGTTTCCTGCCGAAGACCTTTGAGAAAACCCATGCAGTCACGGGGAGAACATACAAACTCCATTCAGACAGCACCCTTAATCGGGATCGAACCCGGGCCACCGGCACAGCGGCACTACAAGAGCAGTGAGGCAGCAACTTTACCGCTGTGTCATCGTGCCGCCATGTTTGTTGTTTAAGTGCCCTATGCAAATCGTCCCTAGTGTGTTGCGACAGATGTGAAAGTGGGATAACGTAAAACCCGTATAAATGGGTGATCAATGGTCAGCATGGACCCGGTGAGCCGACGGGCCTGTTTCCACGCTGTATCTTTACACCATTACACACAAAGTGGATAACAAAGTAAAAGAGTAGGACAGATGATTATAAAGTGATGAACACACCGCAAGAAGAAGGAACTAAATGAGGAATGGTGAAATGTGGAGGGATCTTTAGATTGTTTTCAGTAGCTCTGGATCTGCACGGCTCTGGAGAGTCGTGTTTCAAGGACAGCAGCTATTTTTTCAGCTGTAGAGCTTCTTGTCTCTGCGGCCAGACTGTTAGTTCTGATGGCCAGGTCAGAAGGATGTTTGGATTGACTCGCTCAGAAAGCAGTGCAGGAGAACACTGAGTTGCACTTTCTGGATGAGAAACAAATTCCATTTGTAGTTACAAATTCATTCTAACAAGAAAATTACAATTGATCTTTATTAAGGGATAAAAACGAGCCAAGTAATTTAAATTATTTGGTGATACACTCGATCAAGCAATGGCTTATTGGTGGAAAGTTAACTGTGCAGTGGTGCTTGGACTTCTATTAAATAGTCGTGTAGTCTCAGCACCCACTAAATAAAACTGGACTCGGGGTAACTTGAGGCCAAGAGTGGTTGCTTAGCAACCATTTGATTTTAGTCATATGACTCAATGCCGCAGTGTTACCTCTTCAACAACCACCAATAAACGAAAGTGTTTTTGATTTCAGATTTGAATCTAATAGTTGGCACTAAGTTTATCGACACTGTGTTAACCAGAGCACACTATCGAAACAAAGGACAGGTCAGAAGGAAATATAGATGGGCGGTTTACATACATATACAGCCTGACAAGTTGTTGTTCAGTAAATATGTAAGGACAATGTGTCAAGTGCTGGGATTTGAAGTTGACAATTAATAGAAGGTTGTGAATTTGTATGAGATACTAAATATTCGTTCTCCATAAATTTCCTCTGCTTTTCTTTTGCTATCTGACATATTTTATAAAGCACATTTATTATATATAAAATTTATATATATGATATAAAATATATATATATATATATTATATATATAAAACATGTAAATATATATTTATACACAGTATATATAAAAACATTTACAAAAATACACACACACACATACACACACACACACATATATGTATATATATATAACCACATATATAAGCATACACACACACACAGAGATATATATATATATATATATATATATATATATATATATATATATATATACACCTACAAACATATACCTACACACATATATATACATACACACATGTTATGTGTACAGTATGTGCATGTATACATATCTCTCTGAGTCTGAAGAAGGGCCTCGACCCGAAACATCACCCAATCCTTCTCTCCAGAGATGCTGCCTGAGTTACTCCAGTTTTTTGTTTCTATCTACATATCTTTCTCTCTACATATCTTTCTCTCTCTTTCTCTCTCTCTCTCTCTCTCTCTCTCTCTCTCTCTCTCTCTCTCTCTCTCTCTCTCTCTCTCTCTCTCTCTCTCTCTCTCTCTCTCTCTCTCTCTCTCTCTCTCTCTCTCTCTCTCTCTCTCTCTCTCTCTCTCTCTCTCTCTCTCTCTCTCTCTCTCTCTCTCCCTCTACACACACACACACACACACACACACACACATGTGTTGGCATCGATTTTGACCATGAAACTGCTGTCCTCAATACATTGGACAAGATTTTGCATTGGGTTACACAAATTTCTGGAGGTGAGGGATAAGTTTTCATTTTCAATACAAGGAAAATTAGAACTGTATTTACACCAAGTACAGACCTAATCTGTTCAACCTTTCATCATTAGACATTCCGACACATCCAAGATCATCCCAGTCAACCTTCTCTGAAATATCTCCAATTATGATATTTATTTCCTTAAAGAAGGTGACCAAAACATTTTGCGGTATTCTTGATAAGGTCTCACTTGCACCTTGTTCAGTTGCAGTCAGGTTTTATACTCCAACCCGCTTGAAACATAGCCCATTTTCTATAACCCACTCTATCGACACAGTGGGATGCTTGTACAGGGACTCCCAAATACCTTGGTACTGCAGATTTCAGCAGTATTTCTCTGGTGCTGTAAGGCAGAATCTCTACTGCTGCACCACTGTGCCGTTCCTATCTTTCCCACCTCACCTTAAACCTGTCTAAGAACCATTGCAGGAAGAGCTACTGATAATGAGCGGGACTGTCATATGTTGAAAGACTGGAGCGACTAGGCTTGTATACATTGGAATTTAGAAGGATGAGAGGGGATCTTATAGAAACATATGAGATTATTAAGGGTTGGACGCACTTGAGGCAGGAAACATGTTCGCAATGTTGGGGGAGTCCAGAACCAGGGGCCACAGTTTAAGAATAAGGGATAGGCCATTTAGAACGGAGATGAGGAAAACCGTCTTCACTCAGAGTTGTAAATATGTGGAATTCTCTGCCTCTGAAGGCAGTGGAGGCCAATTCTCTGGATACTTTCAAGAGAGAGTTAGATAGAGCTCTTAAAGATAGCGGAGTCAGGGGGTATGGGGAGAGGGCAGGAACGGGGTACAGATTGTGAATGATCAGCCATGATCACATTGAATGGCGGTGCTGGCTCGAAGGGCTCGAAGCACCTATTGTCTATTGTCTATCGATAAAGAAGCTCCCGAGAAAGCCATGGTTACTTGGACCATGAAGAGGTACAGCAGGCGAACAGTAGTTTTGTTCAGTTTAGTTTAGAGATACAGCGCGGAAACAGGCCCTTCGACCCACTGAGTCCACACTGACCGGCGATCCCCACATATTAGCACTACCCTACAAAAGGGGCGGCACGGTAGCGCAGCGATAGAGTTGCTGCTTTACAGCGAATTACAGCGAATGCAGCGTCGGAGACTCAGGTTCGATCCTGACTACGGGTGCTGCACTGTAAGGAGTTTGTACGTTCTCCCCGTGACCTGCGTGGGTTTTCTCCGAGATCTTCGGTTTCCTCCCACACTCCAAAGATGTACAGGTATGTAGGTTAATTGGCTGGGTAAATGTTTTAAAAAAATTGTCCCTAGTGGGTGTAGGATAGTGTTAATGTACGGGGATCGCTGGGCGGCACGGACTTGGTGGGCCGAAAAGGCCTGTTTCCGGCTGTATATATATGATATGATATGATATGATATGAAAACTAGGGATAATTTTACATTTACACCAAGCTAATTAACATACAGACCTATAGGTCTATGGAGAGTGGGAGGAAACCTAAGATCTCGGAGAAAACCCGCGCAGGTTACAGGGAGAACGTAAAACTCCATACAGGCAAGCACCCGTAGTCAGGATTGAACCCGGGTCTCTGGCGCTGTAAGGCAGAAGCTCTACCACTGTGCCACTGCGCCCGTTCCTTCACCCTAGTTTGTCCGTGCCGAATCTCATCCGCATGCACATGATCCATATCCCTGCATTCCTGGCACTTCCAACAGCCTCTTAAACGCCACAATCACGTATGCCTCCACCACCACCCTTGGCAGCATGTTCCAGGCAACCATGACCTAACTGTTGATGAAAACCCCTCACGAGTGGGTTTCCACAGAGCTGAACTGTGCAGGTCAATCCAGTCAAAAGCCGCGAAGGGGTCAAAAAGGGACAAAGTGGCACGGCCGAAGGAACGCCATTTAATGACTTTGGCCAAAGCTGTGAGATGTATAAGCAAAAATCATAGATACAAAAGAGGCATTACTGTGACCACACTCACCTAACGGTAGGTTTTGAAGCTGACACTTAGAAGTGACTCATGTTCATTGTGCGTGGCGCCATTTTTATATTTTGGCTATTACTTTTAGAATTTTTTATTCGGTGAATAATATCCTTTGTAATCCTGGGGTCACTCTCTGGGTCAGAGTGGTTTGTAATGCAATTAGAGACAGCAAGCAGTCTCTCGTTTTCAGCTGCCTGGCGGTAGACTTGTTAATATATTAGTTCAAAGCATTGATTAACTAGCTAATCCAATCACACAGCTCTTATTGATCCTTTATTGAGCACTGTGACAATGAGCACTTTCTGCGGAGATGTAGTCAATAGCAGCCACCAAGCAGGCTCTCTCCGCACCTAATTGGCTTATAAAATAACCCAAACATTTTTCTTTGTGCTGAACGCCACGATCAATGCAAAGCTCCAGGCTGAATTCAGATTACTCTCTTGTCAAGTTTGCTTTTCACTTTGCTGAGCTTCACATTAGAATTGGAGGGAAGGGGGAGGGGTTTGGTCAGAGTAGGGGTTTGAGATGGACTGCATATTTTTTTATGTATAAGATGGAACTTACACCGAAGACAAGACACGGTGGCGCGGCGGTAGAGTTGCTGCCTTACAGCGCCAGAGAACCTGGTTCAATCCCGACTACGTCTTTAGTTTTAGTTTAGAGATACAGCGCAGAAACAGGCCCTTTCGGCCCACCGGGTCCGCGCCGATCCCCGCATATTAACACTATCCGAAACCCATTAGGGACAATTTAAAAAAAACATTTACCAAGCCAATTAACCTACAAACCTGTACGTCTTTGGAGTTTGAACGGAGTTTGTACGTTCGCCCTGTGGCCTGCATGGGCTTTCTCCGAGATATTCGGTTTCCTCCCACACTCCAAAGACGTACAGGTTTGTAGGTTAATTTGGCTTGGTAAGTGTAAACATTGTCCCTTTTGTGTGTAGGATAGTGTTAATGTGCGGGGATCGCTGGTCGGTGTGGACTTGGTGGACCTGAGGTCCTGTTTCCACGTTGTATCACTAACTAAACTAAACTAAAAACACACACACACATACACACACATACACACATATATACACACACACACACATATACAGACATACACATATACAGACATACGCACATACAGACACACAAATATACAGACTCATACACACATATCTAGACACATGCACAAACACTCACACAGATAGACAGACACACATGTGCACACACACACATACACACACACACACAGGCATATACACACTTATGTATATACAGACAGGCACAAACACAGACAGACACGCACACACATATATACAGACACAGGCACACACATACACATATATATACACACACACACACATACACAAACACACATAAACACATATATACAGACACACACGCACACACACATACATATACAGACACATACAGACACACACACACATAGAAAACACACACGGACACATATATATACACACAAACACATATACACACATATACAGATACACACACACACACATGTATGCACGCACACATGCACAAAATCACATCTGAAAAGCAGTCGTCGGTTCAAAGACGAGGGAACAGCTGCAAAGGATAAATCATGAGAGGAGGAATTCTGGGAGCGCATGTTGGCACCTGACCTGTCAGCCATGAAATGAAGACATGAAAGATTGCGAGCTACAAGGCATCTGAGACCTTTGGCAGCAAACGAAGGGAATAACTGTAAACAACGAGTTGTGAACTTGGATACGCTGAGCCCTGGTATCAATGGCCACACACTTTGGTGACGACTTTTCACTTCCCCCCCCCTCGCTTCTGATATTTCTGCTGAGAGACGATACACCCTTGTATTTCTTGGTAAAGTCCGCACCACCTCTCTTCCGAAAAGCAAGCCGCAACCACGATTTTGTGGGTCTGTGCAGCAACTGCCTCGGCTGCCCTGCAAAAATGATGTGAAATGAATCCCCCATCTTGACACATAGCCTTTGCTGTTGAAACGATATACCAGTTACTTGCGGCAGAACTTTATTTTTGTTTTGTGTATCCGTGCCAAAAATCCCTGCATCAATCCATCAAGATACCAACTGTTGGCTCCTAATTGCCATACCTGATAATCTATGCCTTCCAAAGATGTGTACTTGGCACAGAACCTTGCAGTTGGAAGGTTTTTTGGGGGCTTTATGACCAGTATTGAATTGATTTATAACATTGTACATAGTTTGGATGTGCAACAGTTGTGGCGTCCTAAAGCTGATAGATATTCATGTCCTTGTAGGGCACAAAGTAATGCAATTCCCTCGTATCCTCATGTCCAAGTTTAGCAAATATTTTGTAAGTGTTCAGGAAATGAAAGGTTTAATACATGCCTGTGTCATTCGAATTTCTAGGAAGGAACTGCAAGTGCTGGTTTACACAAAAGACAGACGCAAAATGCTGGAGTAATTCAGCGGGACAGGCAGCATCACTGGAGAGAAGGAATGGGTGAAGTTTTGGGTCGAGTCTGAATGTACGCGTTTGTAGGTTTAATAAAATTGGTAAAATTGTAAAAGTTCCCTCATGTGCGTAGGATAGTGCCAGTGTGCGGGGATCGCTGGTCGGCGCGGACCCGGCGGGCCAAAGGGCCTGTTTCCACGCTGTATCTCCAAACTAAACTAAACTAAACAAGGTGCTAATTACACAAATGTGCCAGTGACCTTTGCTACAGCTCCTGGAGAACAGCTGCAAACTTTGCAGAGAACCAAATCGGTTTTGGCGAGAGTTTTGTACGGGCGAGTGAAATGTTTCTCGTGTGCAGTGAAACGTCAAGAGGGGAAGTAACAGCTTGCTGCAAGGTACTCGGCTGAGAAAAGAAAACATTAGCTTCAGCGACTTTACCTCCCTTTTACTGGGGCCTCTTACTGGCTTGTGACGGTACAAGACTTGATGCGGACCTATGTTCACAGCTCTGAATGCCTGCATGAGGATGTACAGCGACAAAGCACAATGTAAACGTACTGTCATGCGACTAACCCAAAGAAGGCGTTGTTTTCAAAAAGGAATACCCATTACTGTTTAGAAATTGTAAACAGTTTGGTTCATGTTCATAAATGCATGTTATTGGAACAGAATTAGGCCATGTGGCCCATCAAGTCTACTCCACCATTCAGGATCAGTTCCTGTGGATTGGAGGGTAGCTAATGTTGTCCCACTTTTTAAGAAAGGAGGGAGAGAGAAAACGGGAAATTATAGACCAGTTATTCTGACATCAGTGGTGGGGAAGATGCTGGAGTCAATTATAAAAGGCGAAATTGCGGAGCATTTGGATAGCAGTAACAGGATCGTTCCGAGTCAGCATGGATTTATGAAGGGGAAATCATGCTTGACTAATCTTCTGGAATTCTTTGAGGATGTAACTAGGAAAATTGACAGGGGAGAGCCGGTGGATGTGGTGTACCTTGACTTTCAGAAAGCCTTTGACAGGGTTCCACATAGGAGATTAGTGGGCAAAATTAGAGCACACTGGTATTGGAGGTACGGTACTGACATGGATAGAAAATTGGTTGACAGACAGAAAGCAAAGAGTGGGGATAAATGGGTCCCTTTCAGAATTGCAGTAACTCGTGGGGTACCGCAAGGTTCGGTGCTGGGACCGCAGCTATTTACAATATACATTAATGACTTGGATGAAGGGATTAAAAGTACCATTAGCAAATTTGCAGATGATACAAAGCTGGGTGGTAGTGTGAACTGTGAGGAAGATGCTATGAGGTTGCAGAGTGACTTGGACAGGTTGTGTGAGTGGGCGGATGCATAGCAGATGCAGTTTAATGTGGATAAGGGTGAGGTTATCCACTTTGGTGGTAAGAATAGGAAGGCAGAGTATTATCTGAATGGTGTCAAGTTAGGAAAAGGGGACGTACAACGAGATCTGGGTGTCCTAGTGCATCAGTCACTGAAAGGAATCATGCAGGTACAGCAGGCAGTGAAGAAAGCCAATGGAATGTTGGCCTTCATAACAAGAGGAATTGAGTATAGGAGCAAAGAGGTCCTTCTGCAGTTATACAAGCCCCTAGTGAGACCGCACCTGGAGTACTGTGTGCAGTTTTGGTCTCCAAATTTGAGGAAGGATATTCTTGCTATTGAGGGTGTGCAGCGTAATGGGGGGACTGTCATATGTTGAAAGACTGGAGCGATTAGGCATGTATACACTGGAATTTAGAAGGATGAGAGGAGATCTTATCGAAACGTATAAGATTATTAAGGGGTTGGACACATTAGAGGCAGGAAACATGTTCCCAATGTTGGGGGAGTCCAGAACAAGGGGCCACAGTTTAAGAATAAGGGGTAGGCCAATTAGAACTGAGATGAGGAAAAACTTTTTCAGTCAAAGAGTTGTGAACCTGTGAAATTCTCTGCTTCAGAAGGCAGTGGAGGCCAATTCTCTGAATACATTCAAGAGAGAGCTAGATGGAGCTCTTAAGGATAGCGGAGTCAGGGGGGTATGGGGAGAAGGCAGGAACGGGGTACTGATTGAGAATGATCAGCCATGATCACATTGAATGGCGGTGCTGGCTCGAAGGGCCGAATGGCCTCCTCCTGCGCCTATTGTCTATTGTCTATTGTCCACCAAGTCTACACTGACTAATAATCACCTGCACGCGGGTTTTGTCCGAGATCTTTGGTTTCCTCCCACACTTCAAAGACGTACAGGTCTGCAGGTTAATTGGCTTGGTGTAAATGTAAATTGTCTCTAGTGTGTGTAGGATACTGTTAATGTACAGGGATCGCTGGTCGGCGCGGACTCGGCAAGCTCTATCTCTGAACTAAACTAAACTAAAAGAGCTACTTATACAATTGGTAATTTTACCTTGCCATCAAGGGTGCTTGGTGAATGATTCGATCCAACTTTGTGGCAGCTGTCTTGGGCAAAGGAACATTATTCACACAATCGGCCCTTGCCGCATATATTTCATGCCCACACCCCGCGGTGCTGTCCAGAATTCTTTTCTCAGTGTGAATAATATCCAATAAACATTTCACGTTTGTTTTCAGTTCATTTGTGTTCAGTCGCATTTGGGGCCACCAATACATTTATTTTCAATGGGTTATTGCCCTTGCTGAAATAACTAACAAAAGAAAGGCAGTGGAATATGGTAATTACTTGTACACTTCACACAAAGTGCCATTTGAAGGATGGGAGATCTGCACTGTGGCAGTATCAGTAGATTGTTGGTTAAAATTAGTTGGAATTGGACCAATTCTCGATGGGCACAAATATTCTCCGGTTAAATATTGGAAAGACCAAAGCCTCAATCTCCACCTTAAAAGTATTCATTGACTTGGCCTCCACAGCCGTCTGTGGCAATGAATCCCATAGATTCACCACCCTCTGACTAAAGAGATTCCTCCTCATCTTTCTAAAGATACGCCCTTTCATTCTGAGACTATGACCTCTGGTCCTAGACTCTCCCACTAGTGGAAACATCCTCTCCACATCCACTCTATTAGGCCTTTCACCATTCGGTAAGTTTCAATGAGGCCCCCCCTCATCCTTCTAAACTCCAGCAAGAACAGGTCCAGTGCCATTAAACGCACGTCTACTCAAGAACGAAAAGTCTGTAGCCTTCTTTTGCTTTGGTATTTTATTTCATTCTTCACATGTTTAAATTATAATGTTTTATTCTTAATTGTTTACTGTAAGTCGTGTTGTTACTTGCGAGCAAAGCACCAAGGTAAATTCCTTGTATGTATACATACTTGGCCAATAACATTTATTCAATTCAATTCAATCATATGTTATCCCAATCTTCCCTTGGATCAGTCTCTTAAACCTCTTCTGGACCCTCTCCAGCCCCAGCACATCCTTCCTCAGATATCATGCCCAAAATTGCTCACAATACACTAAATGCGGTGTGACCAGGGCCTTAGAGAGCATCAGCATTACATCCCTGAACAATTACCCTGGCAATGATTTGAGATGGAAGCAGACTGTTTGCATTCTTTGTATTATTTTTGACCAAACATTGAGTTTGATCTTCCATCCATGCCAACACTAGGACTCCTGCTTTCAACCACAGTAAAACCACCCAACTCCAGCTTTGCCTCTGGTATCTAAATACTAAAACTCTCGTTTGTTTGTGATCGAACTTCAGCAAAAACGGTACACGATAGCGTGGCAATTTTAGGCCCACCTTACTCACCGTCATCGCTTTAATGGTAATGCAAATATATTTATTGAAATTGGTGTTATATTTTTTAAGTTATTCACATTTTATAGTTTTTTAAAACCCGCGCATGCGCAGTCCGGGGGGGGGGGGGGCGGTCCTCACGTAAGATGGCCACCAGACCAGCGCCTACACTTACGTAACATGGCTGCCGGGTGATTGCGCATGCGCAGTTGTGGGAAGGGTCGCCATTTTGTTTTCAGCTCCCACTTCCCGCCAGACGTCCGAATGGTTCCGCGGCCCAAGTGGGAGGAGCGTCACCGTCGCCGCCACCACCACGAACCCTGGGCGTCTCCATCATGGCCCCCACTCCGCCCCGGAGCCCCCGCCATCACAGCTGCTCCAAACCCCAGGCGTCCCCATCATGGCCGCTGCTCCCGCTGTCGCTTTAAACCCCAGGCGTCTCCATCACTGCCGCCTCACTGAGCCCCGGAGCCCTCACCCCGCCATCACCGTCGCCGATCCCGCTCTAAACCCCGGGCGTCTCCTTCACCGCTCAGCCCCGGAGCCGCCGCCGAGCAGTTAAAGACTAATTAGACCAGGCGGATCAGCTGGGCCCAAACCCCTCCCGCATTCGCGCAGCACCCTCCCCCCCTCCGGCCCCCTCTCCTTCTCCCCCTCCTCTCTCCCCCCCTCTCCTCTCCCCCCCCCCTCCTCTCCTCCCTCCCTCCTCCTCTCCACCCTCCCCCCTCCACCCTCCTCCCTCGGAGATAGATTTAAACTTTAAAATGTGAATAACTTTAAAAAACATAACATTTATTTCTATGAAACTTCTTCCAATAAGACCATGGGACGACGGTGAGTAAGGTGGGCCTAAAATGGTCGCGCTATCGTGTACCGTTTTGGCTGTAGTTCCGGAACAAACAAACAAGAGTTTTTGTATAAAGATAACAATAAGAAATGGCAAAGAAAGAAGGTTGGGAAGATAATGGAAGATCTTCCAGGTATTTTTGAAGCCAACGTTCTGGGACGAGTGTATACCGTTTCTCCAAGATGTGACCTCTACTACTTGAGACTGCTTCTCCATCATGTAAAAGGGCCAGTGTCCTTCGATTCATCGAGGACACATGACGGACATATTCTTCCTTCCTTCAAAGACGTCTGTATAGAAAGAGGTTTGTTGCAAACTGACGACCATTGGCAACAGACGATGGAAGATGCTGAGCGGACAAGACTCCCCGAAGCAATGAGAGATTTGTTTGTTTTGCCGACGATTGCTGAGATCAACACTTCTCGACAATTATGGGATCGCTTCAACAATTCAATGTCTGAAGATTGTTCAAAGAGAACGGAGAACAATCGATGATCCAAATATCATGATTGATGAGAGGCATCATGATCAGGCTCTGTTGTATATTCAAGACAAGCTTGTGAATTACAACAAGACACTGGGATACTTTCACGTGCCACTACCAAGACATGGAAGGATGGACCTTGATGGTGACAATCCAGAATTGCTGAGTGAACTGCAGCACAATAGCCCTGAACAACAGTGATTTGTTGAAGAGAAGGAGCCTCTGCTGAATGCTGAGCAAAGAGCAGTGTATGACCATGTGTGCAGCTGCTTGGAAAGGAATGGTCCTTCAATGTTTTTCATTGATACACCAGCAGGAATGGGCAAGACAATTCTCACCAATTTGATCCTCTCCAAAGTTTGAGGTCAAGTTGATGTAAGAAAATAACTGCAGATGCTGGTACAAATCGAAGGTATTTATTCACAAAATGCTGGAGTAACTCAGCAGGTCAGGCAGCATCTCAGGAGAGAAGGAATGGGTCAAGTTGATGTTGCTTTTGCTGTAGCATCCTCTGGTATAGCAGCTACATTGATGGCTGGTGGAAGAACTGCACATTCTCGATACAAGATACCCATCGAAGTGACCGATAATACAATGTGCAACATTGAGAAGAACTCCAACATGGTTCATTTGATCAGGAGTGTGAGACTGATTGTTTGGGATGAGTGCCCGATGATTAGGAGGGAGAGCTTTGAAGCAGTGGACAAAACTCTTTGAGATCTATGCAAAAAGAACGATGAGCATTTTGGTGGCATTCTTACCTTTTTTTGTTGATTTTTGTCAACTCCTTCCTGATGTGAAAAGGGGTCTGATGTTGATTTTGAAAATTCCTGCACCAAGAAATCCTATTAACGTTCAAATTGTTATATTTTGTTATTCACATTTTAAACTTTAATAAATCCCTTTTCCACTTGCTGTGCCCGTCAGCCGCCCATGTGCAGTAATACCTCCATGTTCCACGTCACCATGGAAACCCGACGGGCGGGAATGGCGGCGCCGCCGGAGAGCCCCTAAGAATGATGGGGGGGGATAAGGGGGGGGATGGAGTGGGTGACGGGCGGGGGGAGGGGAAGGGGGGGAGTGGGTGGGGAAGAAGGGGGGTTGAGGGGATGGAGTGAGGGAGGGGAGGGGAGGGTGCTAGACCAATGCAGAAGAAAATACCATTTTAAAGAAAAATCGCGATTTTCATTGAGATGGTTTTTTTAAAAAAAAGCCATTTATTTTAAAGAAAAAGCGCCATTTCCCACGTCACAATGGCAACCCAATGAGTTGTGGGCCCACTTGGTCTAGTCTGCTGCTAAAATCCTCATCCATAACGTTCTTATTTTTAGTCGTGCTTATTCCAGTCCATTCCCATCTGGTCAGTCACAGCGCCAGAGACTCGGGTTCGAACCTGACCTCGGGTGCTGTCTGCATGGAGTTTGCACGTTCCCCCCTGTGATTCCTTGGGTTTCCTCTGGGTGCACCGGTTTCCTCCCACATCCCAAGGAGGCCAGCACAGCGGTGCAGCGGCAGAGTGGCTGCCTTACAGCGCCTGGGACCTGGGTTTGATCCCGACTACCGGCGCCGCCTGTACGGAGTTTGTACGTTCTCCCCGTGACATGCGTGGGCTTTCTCCGAAATTTCCAGTTTCTTCCCGCACTCCACAGACGTACAGGTTTGTAGGTTAATTGGATTGGTATAATTGTAAATGGTCACTGGTATGTGTAAGGTAGTGTTAATGTGCGGGGATCGCTGTGCGGTGCGACTCGGTGGGCCGAAGGGCCTGTTTCTGCGGTGTATCTCTAAACTAAACTAAACTAAACTAAACATCTGGGTTTGTAGGTTAATTGGCCTCTGTAAATAGCCCCTAGTGTGCAGGAAGCGGAAGGGAAAATGGGAATAACATAGAACTAGTGTGAACAGACGATCGATGGCTTACAACCAGAATTCCAGTCGATGTCATAATTAGTCCCATTCACTCCAGCCCTGACCCACATTTGCTTCCCGTTCATTCGCACATCACTTTTAAAATGATAACTTTTAGATTTTAGATTTAGAGATACAGCGCAGAAACAGGCCCTTCGGCCCACCGGGTCCGCGCCGCCCAGCGATCCCCGCACATTAACACTATCCTACTACACCCACTGGGGACAATTTTTACATTTGCCCAGCCAATTAACCTACAAACCTGTACGTCTTAGGAGTGTGGGAGGAAACTCACTCAGTCCAACACTACCTATCCTAGTGAGTTAGTTTATTATATTTTATAGTCACTCGGTGGGCCGAAGGGCATTGTATCTCTCAACGAAAAAAATTAATTGAAGATAACATAACCAAGATATGGTAAATTGGACACCATTTTAAATTATGAACTGGATGATAAATCAGTTTAGTTTATTATCACGTGTACCGAGCGAGGTACAGTGAAAAGCGTTGTTGCGTGCAATCCCCGGTCAGTTCATAAACCTTTCACTAGTTTCACCATTTATTTAAAAGAATACAACACTGTGGTATCCAGAGATTTAAGTTGGACTGTGGTATCCAGAGATTTAAGTTGCCATTTAGAACTGAGATGAGGAAAAACTTTTTCAGTCAGAGAGTTGTGAATCTGTGGAATTCTCTGCCTCAGAAGGCAGTGGAGGCCAATTCTCTGAATGCATTCAAGCGAGAGCTAGATAGAGCTCTTAAGGATAGCGGAGTCAGGGGGGTATGGGGAGAAGGCAGGTACGGGGTACTGATTGAGAATGATCAACCATGATCACATTGAATGGCGGTGCTGGCTCGAAGGGCCGAATTGTCCATTGTCCATTGTCTATTGACTCCAAAAGAGGCACTTGTGGTATTTACTAATGCTTCCTTTTGGATTCCTGTTTATTTGCTTGGTGGGGATTAAAAATGCGCTGGAGATGCTAAAAGGACGGAATAACTAATGTCTCAGCTGCATAACTTAAGGGGTGCTGATCGTGTGTGAGGCTTGCACGGCACGCTCCCCTCTCCTGCACCACAATGTAATCCGTTCATGCTGCATCTCCCAATTTCACGCCCCAGTAGCTGGCTGAACGCTCGCTTTGCTCCCGACGTCCCGAATCAATTGGCACACTATCAAAGGGAAGGGGGGGGGGGGGGGGGGGGTGCTTAAAGAAAAAGAGAACGAGAACCCTGCGATAAAGCAGCTCCTCTCTGTGCTGGGTCGCGGACGCTAAGTGCACGCTGCCATTGATCGGCCGAGTGAACACAGCGGACAAAGCACTTCATCTGGCTAAACACCTGATGACAATTTAACACATCCCCCGTCTGATCTCTTGCTGACAGATTGGTCACAATTAGACCTCATTAGCACCATCAACAATCATCAGTTTTTTCCACCTCCCATGCTCGTCCTTTGTAGATCTCAATTTGGGTTGTTTTTTTGTCGAAGACAGACACAAAAAGCTGGAGTAACTCAGCGGGACAGGCAGCATCTTTCTGGAGAAAAGGAATGGGTGACATTTTCGGGTCGAGACCCTTCTTCAGACTGAGAGTCGGGAGGGAAAGGGAAAGGAGGGACAGAGACAGACGGAGATAGATAGATAGATAGATAGATAGATAGATAGATAGATAGATAGATAGATAGATAGATAGATAGATAGATAGATAGATAGATAGATAGATAGATAGATAGATAGATAGATAGATAGAATAAGATAGATAGAATAAGATAGATAGAATAAGATAGATAGATTAAAAAATAACGATGATAAAGGAAACAGGCCACTGTTAGCTGTTTACCAGGTGAGCACGAGTTACAATGAGACTCAACAAGGCGGTCTGAAGAAGGGTCTCGACCCGTAACGTCACCAATCCCTTCTCTCCAGAGATGCTGCCCGACCCGCTGAGTTACTCCAGCATTTTGCGTCTATCTAACACGACTTTGAAGTCGTGTGGGGGAGAGATGGAGAGAGAGATGGAGAGGGGGGGGGATGCAGGGGTTACTTGATGTTGGAGAAATCAATATTCATTCATACACCAGTGGGTTGTGAGCTGCTACACTTGTCGCTGCCGGCGAGATGGTCCATCCATTGGGCGCATTTCTCTCATTGGGAGTTTTATTCTCTTATCCTTCCACGTAGAGCGACAAGCCTTGGCTTGGGAGAGACCTACTTTTTTTGCGCTTCAAGCGAACGCCTGTCCGCACAACTCCTTTGATTTCACCGAGTCTCCTTCTTTGGTGTTTAAAACCCCCCCCCCCATGTCAAACACGGGGGTCCTTAAGCTTGTTTGTGGCGCAAAGTGAGATTAAACATCGCAGCATGTGCGAGGTGCATACCAACTGGATAACTTAATTGTGGAGTTTGAAAGGGTGTCATGAACGCCAGCGAGGAGACCTTTCTCGGGCTCTGCCAAATTACCAGTGCTATTTATTAAAAGTAAATCCCTAATCAATGAAAGCAAACTCCTTCGCAAGTTTAACATTCAAGCGCTAAGCGGACCGTCGAGTTGATTTGGAAGTGATTTGGAGACCGTTCAGAGCACCAAAAGGAACGTGAGGGGGAACAAGGATAACGCATACATTTACCCTGCTTATTTTTAAGAGGATTATTCCTGGCCTTTGGACTTGGGTTGTTTTTCTGAAGGAGATGATGAAGCTATCGTGAATTTAATGAAATTTAAAATAATCTCCAAGGCATTCACTTGCACACAGTTATTTTTTTTTTACAATGTAATAATACTGAAATGCACTAACAACCATGGCAACGCATGGAACTGACAATAGATGGAGCGATAAAGAAGGCATTTGATCTGCTTGCCTTTGCTGGTCGGGACATTGAGTGTAAATTCATAAGTTGGACCAGAAGAATTAGGCCATTCGGCCCATCAAGTCGACTCCACCATTCAATCATGGCTGATCTATCTCTCCCTCCTAATCCCATTCTCCTGCCTTCTCCCCATAACCCCAGACACCCGCACTAATCAAGAATCTATCTATCTCCACCTTAACAATATCCACCGACTTGGCCTCCACAGCCGTCTGTGACAATCTTCTTGCGTGAGGCGTGCACAGCCTAAGGTTGTAGGTCAAGGGGTAGACACCCAGGCCAGGGCAGCATCAGGTGCTGGGTGGATAGCCTGGATACCGCCAGGGATAAGCTTCAGTGAGCTGTCATTCACCATGCTCGTCCTTTGTAGATCTCAATTGGGGTTTTTTTTTGTCGAAGACAGACACAAAAAGATGGAGTAACTCAGCGGGACAGGCAGGCATCTTTCTGGAGAAAAGGAATGGGTGACATTTTCGGGTCGAGACCCTTCTTCAGATTGAGAGTCAGGGGAGGGAAAGGGAAAGGAGGGACGGAGACGGTGATGGAGATAGTTAGACAGACAGACAGACAGACAGACAGACAGACAGACAGACAGACAGACAGACAGACAGACAGACAGACAGACAGACAGACAGACAGACAGACAGTCAGACAGACAGACAGATAGACAGACAGACAGACAGAAGTCAGACAGACAGACAGATAGACAGATAGATAGATAGATAGATAGATAAATAGATAGATAGATTAAAAAAAATAACGATGACAAAGGAAACAGGCCACTGTTAGCTGTTTGCCAGGTGAGCACGAGTTACAATGAGACTCAACAAGGCAGTCTGAAGAAGGGTCTCGACCCGAAACGTCACCCATCCCTTCTCTCCAGAGATGCTGCCCGACCCGCTGAGTTACTCCAGCATTTTGCGTCTATCTAACACGACTTTGAAGCCGGTGCGACTTGGGTGGGGGAGAGATGGAGAGATGGAGAGATGGAGAGGGGGGGGGATGCAGGGGTTACTGGGTGGAAGGCCTGGATGCCGCCAGGGAAAAGCTTCGGTGAGCTGTCATTCACGATGTGTGGGATGGTCTGATCTGGATATGCTCAGACCAGACAATCCACGTGGCAATGAATTCCACAGATTCACCACCCTCTGACTAAAGAAATTCCTCCTCACCTTCTTTCTAAAGATATGTCCTTTTATTCTGAGGCTCTGGGCTCTCTGGTCCTAGACCCTCCCTACTAGTGGAAACATCCTCTCCACATCCGCTCTATCCAGGCCTTTCACTATTTGATTATAAGAGTCAGGAAGAGGCGTGATGCAGCTTTATGTGTCTTTGGTTAGGCCGTTATCCCCTTTATCAGTGTATCTGTACACTGCAGATGGCTTGAATTGTAATCATGTATTGTCTTTCATGCAGACTGGTTGGCATGCAACAAAAGCTTTTTACTGACAATAAACTAAACTTAAACTCATTTGGAGTATTGTGTGCAGTTCTGGTTGTCCCCAGACAGGAAGGACGTGGATGATTTGGAAAAGGGTTCAGAGGAGGTTTACCAGAACGATGCCCTGATCAGGGGGCACTAGCTACAAGGGGAGGTTGGACAGACTTGGATCGTCTTCTCTGGAATGGTCAGGACCTGCCCCGAAAGCAGTGGATAACCCTCAATCGCTTGAGGACAGGCGTCGGGCGCTATGGATTAGCGATGAAGAGGTGGGGTCTCGTGGACAGTGCCTTCTGTGAGTGTGGGGACCCAACACAGACAGTGGAGCACATCGTCACCAGTTGCCCCAAATACTGGCCACCGAATGGTGAACGAGGTCTGATTGACCTGGACGATGACACGTTGGCCTGTCTCGCCTCAACAGAGCTGCAGGTCTAAAAGACATACGACAGAACAAGAAGCTGAGGTTGAGGGAAGGCTTGATAGAAATATGTAAAATTATGAGAGGCAGAGACAGTCAGAACCTTTTTTTCCCCCAGGATGGAGATATCAAATACCAGAGGGCATAGCTTTAGGGTAAGAGGGACAAAGTTTAAAGGAGATGTGGGAGGCAGGTATTTTACGAAGAGGGTGGTGGGTGCCTCGAATGTACTGTTGGGGCACTAGCTACAAGGAGAGGTTGGACAGACTTGGATCGTCTTCTCTGGAATGGCCAGGACCTGCCCCGAAAGCAGTGGATAACCCTCAATCGCTTGAGGACAGGCTTCGGACGCTATGCAGTAGCGATGAAGAGGTGGGGGTCTCGTGGACAGTGCCTTCTAGGAGTGTGGGGACCCACTCTCGCCCTTGTTGAGTCTCATTGTCTGTAACTCGTGCTCACCTGGCAAACAGCTAACAATGGCTTGTTTCCTTTATCATCGTTACTTTTTTGTACATCTTTCTATCTATCTATCTATCTATCTATCTATCTATCTATCTATCTACCTATCTATCTATCTATCTATCTATCTATCTATCTATCTATCTATCTATCTATCTATCTATCTGTCTGTCTGTCTGTCTGTCTGTCTGTCTGTCTGTCTGTCTGTCGGTCGGTCTGTCTGTCTGTCCGTCCGTCCGTCCGTCCGTCCGTCCGTCCGTCCGTCCGTCCGTCCGTCCGTCCGTCCGTCCGTCCGTCCGTCCGTCCGTCCGTCCGTCCGTCCGTCCGTCCGTCTGTCTGTCCGTCCGTCTGTCTGTCTGTCTGTCTGTCTGTCTGTCTGTCTATCTCCATCACCGTCTCCATCCCTCATTTCCCTTTCCCTCCCCTGACTCTCAATCTGAAGAAGGGTCTCGACCCGAAAATGTCACCCATTCCTTTTCTCCAGAAAGATGCTGCCTGTCCCACTGAGTTACTCCAGCTTTTTGTGTCTGTCTTCGACAAAAAAAACCCCAATTGAGATCTACAAAGGATGAGCATGGGAGGTGGAAAAAACTGATGATTGTTGATGGTGCTAATGAGGTCTAATTGTGACCAATCTGTCAGCAAGAGATCAGATGGGGATGTGTTAAATTGTCATCAGGTGTTTAGCCAGATGAAGTGCTTTGTCCGCTGTGTTCACTCGGCCGATCATTGGCAGCGTGGTGGTGGAGGTAGATATGATAGTGGCATTTAAGAGACTTTTGAATAGGCACGGTTAAGCGGCCAATGAAGAGATATGGATTATGTGCAGGCAATTGGTAACAATTGGTCTGACCATCATGTTCAGCACAGACATAGTGGGCCGAAGGGCCTGTTCCTGTGCTCTCCTGATCGATGTTCCATGTCCTACATTCGGGCCAGGTTCAGTCTGTGTAGCTGTGGAGTGCCCTCCACATACAGTATAGCATCCATTTCAAGTTCGAAATAAGGTCTCAATTCTCTATTTTCATTTCAAATTTCTACCTTTGCAATTTATCTTTTTAAATTTAGTAATGAGTTCAGAACCTGTTCATCATCATCTATGCCAAAAAAGCTGCATTTTAATATGAATTGCTTATTGCATAACACAAATATTAATCTTGCAGTAAACGTCATTCCCTTTATCACCTCCACCTATATCCTTCCTTTGTCCCGACCCCCTGACATCAGTCTGAAGAAGGGTCTCGAACCGAAACGTCACCCATTCCTTCTCTCCTGAGATGCTGCCTGACCTGCTGAGTTACTCCAGCATTTTGTGAATAAATACCTTCGATTTGTACCAGCATCTGCAGTTATTTTCTTATATTCCCTTTATCATGTATCTGTGCACTGTGGACAGCTTGATTGTAATGGTGTATAGTCTTTCTGCTGACTGGTTAGCTCGCAACAAAAAGCTTTTATATGTACCTCGGTACACGTGACATTTCCTGATTATGAACGCTAGTCCAGGCATTGATCATGAGTTAGCCTTGTGGTTGAAACTGACTGTCTGTGGTGGGAATGGGTTGGAGGGTTATCTGCGTCAGTAGCACATGGGATGAAATCATTCATCTTGGACCATGTTAGTTCAGGACCATCCATTATTGGGACAATGTGTTCATTCAAGCAAAGTACTGGTATCAAATGCAAACATGATGAATAGACTACTTACCCTCATCCCAAATTCGCTTTTGGTTTTACAGGTCGATTGAAAGATACAGCATGGCAACAGGCCCTTTGGCCAGACAGACACCAGTTCATCTCCATTAACAACTGTAAATCCCCCACCGCTCCCCTCCCCCAAGGTGACCCCCAAGGCTCAGTCCTTGGCCCCCTCCTCTTCATCCTCTACCTGTTCCCCCTTGGTCAATTAATCCGCCGTCATGGTCTCAACTTCCACTGCTTCGCCGATGATATCCAGCTCCTCATCTCCACCAAGTCAATCTCCTCCACCACACACTCTACACTGACAAACTGCATTACTGAAATAAAATCTTGGCTTCAATCAAACTTCCTCAAACTCAATTGCAACAAATCTGAAATCATCATCATTGGTCCAAAAATGCTCACCAAATCCACCCAAAACTTCATCCTCAACATTGATGGTCTCCCAGTATCCACCTCACCTCACATCCGGAATCTTGGAATCATCCTTGATCAAACCCTCTCCTTCGACAAACACATCAAACACATCACAAAAACAGCCTTCTTCCACCTCAAAAACATTGCCCGTCTCCGTCCATCCCTCTCCTCCACAGCTGCAGAAACCCTCATCCACGCCTTCATCACCTCCCGTCTGGACTACTGCAACAGCCTCCTCTATGGCGCACCCTCAAAAATCATCAATAAACTTCAATACATTCAAAACTCCGCTGCCCGTCTACTCACACACACCTCGATCCGTGACCATATCACCCCCGTCCTTTATAAACTCCACTGGCTCCCCATCCCCCAGAGAATCCAGTACAAAATCCTCCTCATAACCTACAAAGCCCTCCATAACCTGGCCCCATCCTACCTGACCGACCTCCTCCACAGGCACACTCCCACCTGCACCCTCCGCTCTGCCGCTGCCAATCTCCTATCCCCCCACATCCGGACTAAACTCAGATCCTGGGGGGACAGGGCTTTCTCCATCGCTGCTCCCACCCTATGGAACTCACTACCCCAAACCGTTAGAGACTCCCCCACACTCACCACATTCAAAACATCGCTGAAGTCTCACCTGTTCAGTACTGCCTTCAACCACTGAAGGTCACCTCACCTTCTGTCTCCTTTCTCTGTTCATTTATTTATTTACTTATTTATCTATTTATTCATTTCCCCTATGTTCTCAAAATCTCTGTAAAGCGTCTTTGAGTATATGAAAAGCGCTATATAAATAAAATGTATTATTATTATTATTAAGTGTATTCTAGTCATAGTTCTACGTTAGAAGGGAGCAACAAAGAACTGTAGACAGACGCAAATGCTGGAGTAACTCAGCGGGGGTCAGGCAGCACCTCTGCAGAAAAGGAATAGGTGACATTTTGGGTCGAGACCCTTGACAATTGAGAGTCAAGGGGAGCCAGAGCCTTGACTCTCAGTCTGAGGAAGGGCCTCGACCCGAAATGCAGCTCTACCGCTGAGCCACCCTTAAATTTACAGACTAGCGTTTAACAACTTAGAAGTAGTCCTCAAAGTGCTTGACTCGATGGAAAAAGTCAAACTTTAATCATATCATATCATATCATATATATACAGCCGGAAACAGGCCTTTTCGGCCCACCAAGTCCGTGCCGCCCAGCGATCCCCGTACATTAACACTATCCTACACCCACTAGGGACAATTTTTACATTTACCCAGCCAATTAACCTACATACCTGTACGTCTTGCACATAATGTTGGAATAAAATTATTATTGTGCAATTGGGTTCCCATGCAAAAATTTCAGTCTAAAGATTCATTTCAAAACGAATGAACAAGTTCAAAGATTTCTCAAGTGGAGATGCGTGACAATCTTTAGCTTCTGCTACTCTTTGCAAGAATATTTATCTGCAAAACACAGTGAAAGCAGGAATATCTTCATAAGGCCATTTGTGAAATTATAACTTCTGAAATGTTTCTCACTATTAACATACCCACTTCAGCTTGAAGATTTATGGACACAAGTTGAAAGGATATCAATTTTTTTCCCCTCTTTAAAGATCAATTTCCATGTTAACTGCTGAAAATTGTAATGAAACAAGATCCCAATGTTTTTCGAATTGTAATTTAAGTTTCATTCATTTTTGATGCTGATTGATACGTGCCAGGTAAAGAATGAATTCAAATATCTGGCTTCTCTGAAAAGATGGAAGTTCGAGTGATGAGTTCTTAAATCTCATCAGCAGGAGCATGCAATCAGATTGTAGCAGTCGTTTACATGAGTGTGCCTGTCGTAATGATAAGAAGCTCATTTTCTCCTTCACTGACATAGCGTGAGAAGTTATCATATTGAAAGCGATACGCATTTGGTCTTTCATATCTCATTTCATTGCTTGTGAGTCCTTTTGCTCGATGTATTTCAATGATCAGCAGGCTAACTAGATTGCGGCACGGTGGCGCAGTGGTAGAGCTGCTGCCTTACAGCGACAGAGCCCCAGGTCCCGGGTTCGATCCCGACTACAGGTGCTTGACTGTAGGGAGTTTGTACGTTCTCCCCGTGACCTGCGTGGGTTTTCTCCGACATCTTTGGTTTCCTCCCACGCTCCAAAGACGTACAGGTTTGTAGGTTAATTGGCTTGGTATAAATGTAAATTGTCCCTAGTGTGTGTGGGAGCATGTTAATGTGCGGGGATCGCTGGTCAGCATGGACTCGGTGGGCCGAAGGGCCTGCTTCTGCTCTGTATCTCTGAAATGGACTAAACTTTCAATGAATCGACTTTCTGAAGAGTTTCCCCACGATTGCTGGAACCATTGCTACAGCCCAGTGTCATTGTGTTGCCCCAAGGACACTAATGTTGAGTGACAGAGTGAGATTTCTGCAACACAGTGACGCAGACTGATGTGAATGCCAAGTGTGGCACAGCATGTAAACAGTCACAGTGAGATTAGGCAGACCGTCAGTGAGATTAGGCAGACCGTCAGTGAGATTAGGCAGACCGTCAGTGAGATTAGGCAGACCGTCAGTGAGGTTAGGCAGACCGTCAGTGAGATTAGGCAGACCGTCGGTGAGATTAGGCAGACCGTCGGTGAGATTAGGCAGATCGTCAGTGAGATTAGGCAGATCGTCAGTGAGATTAGGCAGACCGTCAGTGAGATTAGGCAGACCGTCAGTGAGATTAGGCAGACCGTCTAAGCCTTGTGTAGGTACAAGGAACTGCAGATAGTTTAGTTTAGTTCAGTTTAGTTTAATTTAGGGTTTAGCTTAGTTTAGTTAGAAACATAGAAAATAGGTGCGGGAGTAGGCCATTCGGCCGTTCAAGCCTGCACCGCCATTCAATATGATCATGGCTGATCATCCAACTCAGTATCCCATACCTGCCTTCTCTCCATACCCTCTGATCCCTTTAGCCACAAGGGCCACATCTAACTCCCTCTTAAATATAGCCAATGAACTGGCCTCAACTACCTTCTGTGGCAGAGAATTCCACAGATTCACCACTCTCTGTGTGAAAAAAAACGTTCTCATCTCGGTCCTAAAAGACTTCCCCCTTATCCGTAAACTGTGACCCCTTGTTCTGGACTTCCCCAACATCGGGAACAATCTTCTTGCATCTAGCCTGTCCAACCCCTTAAGAATTTTGTAAGTTTCTATAAGATCCCCCCTCAATCTTCTAAATTCCAGCGAGTACAAGCCGAGTCTATCCAGTCTTTCTTCATATGAAAGTCCTGCCATCCCAGGAATCAATCTGGTGAACCTTCTCTGTACTCCCTCTATGGCAAGAATGTCTTTCCTCAGGTTAGGAGACCAAAACTGTACGCAATACTCCAGGTACAGTTTTGGTCTCCTAATCTGAGTTTAGAGATACAGTGTGGAAATAGGCCCCTCGGCCCACCGAGTCCATGCCGACCGGCGATCCCCGCACACAAACACTATCCCACACACACTGGGGACAGTTTATAAATCTTTACCCATGCCAATTAACCCTTCAAACCTGTACGTCTTTGGAATGTTTGTGCCTCGATACTTTTAGTCTTTAGACTTTATAGATACAGCATGGAAACAGGTCCTTCGGCCCACCAAGTCCGTGCCGACCAGCGATCACCCCGTACACTAGCACTATCCTACACACTAGGGACAATTTATACATTTTACCAAAGCCAATTAACCTACAAACCTGTACGTCTTTGGAATGTGGGAGGAAACTGGAGCACCTGGAGAAAACCCACATTATCACAGGAAGAACGAACAAACTCCGTACAGACAGCACCTGTAGTTACGATCAAACCCAGGTCTCTGGAGCTGGAGGGCAGCAGCCCTACTGTTGCTCCACTGCTCTGCCCAATGACCATACTGGTTGACCATAAAAAGATGCAAGCGCCGGATAGCTCAGCGGGTCAGGCAGCATCTGTGGAAGGAAAGGACAGAGTATGTTTTGGGCCGCGACCCTTCTTCAGGCTGATTATAGTAGGGGGAGAGAAAGCCGGAAAAGGGATGAGAGCAGGGCAAAGTCGGGCAAGTGATAGGTGGATACAGGTGTGGGGGTTTGTTTGGCAGATAGGTGCTCATAAGCTAGAGATGAAAAGGAGAAAAAAGGATTTCAGAGCAGCGGAGAAGAGGTGCAAAATGGGAAGCCAAAAGGAAGGATATCAGTGGAAAGGGAACGGGTGGCATTAGGAAGAGGGGCTGGGTAGTGGGAGAAATGGATGCGCAGTAGGGTGTGAGGGAGGGGTACAGGAAAGAGAGAGGGAGAAGGGGGAGTGTTACTTAAAATTGGAGAATTCAATGTTTATACCGCATATCATGCAAGATAGGCCGCTGCGGACCTTTCACCGTCCGGCACGCCATGGAACGTGGCAACTTCAACAGCCTGACCACGGGAGAAGACAACAGGGGAAAAGAAAAGACATTCTGGCCTTCCATCACAGTGAGTAGGTGACTGGAGGAGACTCACTGTGATGGATGTTTCTTTTTTTTGTTTTGTGTTGGTTTGCGATTGTGTGTGTTATTGCTTATTTTTATTGCTCTTATTGTTGGACTGTGGGTAACGGAATTTCGTCCAAAAGACTTGTTTTTTTGGATGACGATAAAGGTTATTCTGATTCTGATTCTGATGTTATATCCTGCACTAAATGCTGTACCCTTCATCCTTTATCTGTGCGTTGTGGACGGCTTGGTTGTCATAATGTATCATCCTTTTTTGACTGGATAGCACGCAGACAAAAGCTTTTCACTGTACCTTGATACATGTGATTATAAACTGAACTAAACTATCCATTCCCTCCATAGATGCTGCCTGACCCATTGAGTTACTCCAGCACTTTAAGATTCCAGCATCTGCAGTTCCTTGTATCTCTATTTTACTGCACCCAAAGCCATTTTTTTTGTCACAGCAACATTAATATCACGCGATAAAATGAGATTTGAACACGATGCCACGTTAAACCAATCTCCTAAAAAAAGCTGTCTTAGAATAAAACAGTCTAGAGTGTTTCCTTGTGAGCTCTCTGCAGTGAGCAGACACCATTGTCAAGATAGGACATAGTGAGTGAGTGCGGTCGGGCCTAGACTCATTAAGCCATCTGTGACCACTCCCACTCCCCGGCGCACCCAAATCTTTAACCCCCTTACCCATGACCTCAGTCTTCTGACATTCCTCTGCAACCCTTGCTGACCTGAAATTTCTTTAATCCCTCTGCCTCCCACCATTCCCTCCCCCAGCACTAAAGAACATTGCCTCACTCAGATTTAGCATTAAAATCAGGATTTAAATTCTTAAATATTTTTACTAACCATGAACATTAAACTTACATTTTATTCAAATGGGGTCTCAATTCATACCCGGTAAATAATTATAAAGCTTGACATTTTTTCTTATTTACCTTTTATATTAACTGTGATGAAAAAAGGAGCTCAGCCAACATATTTCCATGAGCCGCATATTAAAGGTCAAAGAGCCGCATGTAGCTCGCGAGCCGCGGTTTGGCCACCCCTGACATAGTCCGTCAGTTTCACTGCGAGTGGCCGTTGAAACTGACTAGCAATCACTTCTGTTGTCATGTGCAATAATATAATAATAATCATCTATATACTAAAACTCTCGTTTGTTATCTTGTTTGTGACTGAACTTCAGCCAAAACGGTACACGATAGCGCGACAATTTTGGGTCCACCTAACTCACCATTGTCACTTTAGTGATAATGCAAGTAGTTTTATCGAAATCGGTCTTATATTTTTTAAGTTATTCACATTTTAAAGTTTAAAAGGAGAGGAGGGGAGGGGGAGGGGAGGAGGGAGGAGGGAAGGAGGGGGGAAGGGAGAGTGGGGGAGAAAGGAGAGGGGAGGGGGGGTTGAGGAGAGAGTGGAGGGGGGAGGACAGGGTGCTGCACCAATGCAGGAGAGGTTTGGCCCCAACGGGTCCACTTGGTCTAGTAATATATAATAATAATAATAATAATAATAATAATAATAATAATAATAATAATAATAATAATAATAATAATAATAATAATAATAATAATAAGAAGAAGAAGAAGAAGAAGAAGAAGAAGAAGAAGAAGAAGAAGAAGAAGAAGAAGAAGAAGAAGAAGAAGAAGAAGAAGAAGAAGAAGAAGAAGAAGAAGAAGAAGAAGAAGAAGAAGAAGAAGAATAATAAGAATAATAATAAGAATAATAAGAATAATAATAATAATAATAATAATAATAATAATAATAATAATAATAATAATAATAATAATAATAATAATAATAATGATAATAATGATAATAAATTACTTATATAATATATTACTTATATAATATATTACTTATATAATATATTACATATAATATATTACATATAATATATTACTTTATTCGTCCCACACCGGGGAAATTTATAGTGTTACAACAGCAAAGTGGATAGCAAGAGATCATTCATTATAAATAAAAGTAAAGACAAGGATAAATTGTCATCAGTTTTCTGTGTATTCCTTAACTGTCACTGTTGACTCATCTGCTGGGAGCAGTGCTGGTTGTGCAGTCAAACAGCAGCGGGAAGGAAGGACCTCCTATATCTCTCCTTCACGCACTTGGGGTGAAGGAGTCTGTCAGTGAAGTAGAAACAAGGAAATGCAGATGCTGGTTTATACAAAAGGACACAGAGGGCTGGAGTAACTCAGCAGGTCAGAGAACATGGATAGGTGACATATCGGGCCGGGACCCTTCTTCAGACTTTTGAATCGGATCTATTGAAATTCTTAATCATTTTAAGGATCTGCATAAATTCAGGCCACAATACCCTGAAATCAGCGCCATTGAAAACTAATTTAGACATCCTGCTCGTAATGTCTCTGGCTACCGGAGCTAAGATCATCCCCTCGATGGAAGGCTCAAGGTCCCCGACCGCTGGAGGACAAAGAAGGGAAGATATTGAACTTTTTTTCCGCCTTCCATCACAGTGAGGAATGCAGAGCAGTCACTGTGGTGGATGTTCATGTCAAAATGTATTTTGTGTGTCCTGTTGCTTTTTATGGGTATGACTGTATGGCAAATCAAATTCCTCATATGTTGCGAAACATACTTGGCTAATAAAGTATGATTATGATTATGACTATGATTTGACCCTTAGACTTTCGAGATACAGTGCAGAAACAGGCCCATAGGCCCACCAAGTCCACACTAACCAGCAATCACCCTGTACACTAACATTATCCAGGGACAATTTACAATTTACAGAAGCCAATTAGCTTACAAACCTGTAAGTCTTTGTAAGACCTGTATGTACAGGTTTATTGGTTAATCGACTTCGGTAAAATTGTAAATTGTAAGTGTGGAGGATAGTGTTAGTGTATCGCTGGTCGGCGCGGACTCAGTGGGCCGAAAGTCCTGTTTCTGCGCTGTATCTCTAAACTAAACTAAACTAAACTGTAGCTTCATTTTAAAATTCTCTTTAACATAAGAAACAAGAACACAGAAACATTGGGCTTATGGATAAAAATATGTCACCTGGAAATAATTATCATTTGTTTTTTGAGTAATGGCAGTTCAAATTTCCCATCCTTTTTCCGATTTGACATTGATCATTCTTTTAATCATAGCATGCATTTCTCATCAATTGTTACAAATTGGATTGTTCAGCCTAGTTTACTTTGATTACTTTGTAGTCAGTTTGAGTAAACTGATTTCACTCTCAATAAAGGTTACAAGATTACTCAGTCTGGGTATTATTCGATTGAACGTCCCTGTTTGATAAAAGCAATAGACCACAACTCCATTTTGTGCATTCATAATTATCAGAGGGCAGTACAGCCATAGAGCTGCTGCCTCTCAACGCCCGATTCCTGGGTTCGATACTGACCTTGGGTGCTGTTTGTGTGGAGTTTGCACGTTCTCCCTGAGGCCAAGTGGGTTTCCTCTGGGTGCTCCGGTTTCCTCCCACATCTGGAAGACGTGCGGGTTTGTAAACATAGAAACATCGAAACATAGAAAATAGGTGCAGGACGAGGCCATTTGGCCCTTCGAGCCAGCACCGCCATTCATTGTGATCATGGCTGATCGTCCATAATCAATAACCCGTGCCTGCCTTCTCCCCATATCCCTTGATACCACTAGCCCCGAGAACTCTATCTAACTCTCTCTTAAATTCATCCAGTGATTTGGCCTCCACTGCCCTCTGTGGCAGAGAATTCCACAAATTCACAACTCTCTGGGTGAAAAAGTTCATTCTCACCTCAGTTTTAAATGGCCTCCCCTTTAATCTAAGACTGTAGCCCCTGGTTCTGGACTCGCCCAACATTGGGAACATTTTTCCTACATCTAGCTTGTCTAGTCCTTTTATAATTTTACATGTTTCTATAAGATCCCCTCTCATCCTTCTAAACTCCAGTGAATAGAAGCCTAGTCTTTTCAATTTTTCCTCATATGACAGTTCCACCATCCCAGGGATCAATCTCGTGAACCTACGCTGCACTGACTCAATTACGAGGATGTCCTTCCTCAAATTAGGAGACCAAAACTGTACACAATACTCCAGATGTGGTCTTACCAGGGCCCTATACAACTGCTGAAGAACCTCTTTACTCCTATACTGAAATCCTCTCGTTATGAAGGCCAACATGCCATTAGCTTTCTTCACTGCCTGCTGTACCTGCACGCCAACTTTCAGTGACTGGTGTACAAGGACACCCAGGTCTCGCTGCACCTCCCCCTTACCTAACCTAACTCCATTGAGATAATAGTAGGTCGTTGTTAATTGTTAAGTAGATAATTGTAGGTCAATTGGCCTCTGTAAATTGTTCCCAGTGTGTTGGGAGTACACGAGGAAGTGGGATAACATAGAACTAGTGTGAATGGGTGATCGATGGTCAGCGTGGACTCGGTGGGCCGAAAGGTCTGATTCCATGGTGTATCTTTCAGTCAGTCAACAAAGAAGGTGAGACCACCAAGATCTTTACATGTTGTAGCCCAGTGAGTAATTTACACCATTCTAAGCCAATTTAATTAGCTCTTAATATAAAGGAAAACCTCCACAGGATGGAAATCACAGGCTGAAATAACGATTATAAGAAATTAGTTCAGCCTGGGGGTTCAGATGGCTAATAAACTACCCAATCTTTACTCTTGCTGCATATATTGTCACTTGAACCCTCGATTAGATTACTGTTTTATAATCACTGCCTTCCGCCCCGTATCCTATGTTTCTGTTTACATGCAGCCTTTGAATGTTACAATGGCCTGATTGTAAAGTGAACGCGATTTTCTACATTAGTTGGGCTGGGTTTTTTTTTTCTGACAATGTTTGATTTTGAAATCTGCCTTATGAGTGTTGCACAAAGCCAAAAGCAAGGTCAGTCTCGGCCTTTAATGTTCAGAACTGGACGATAAAACTGGAGTCAAGCGCTACAAAGATAATTAATATTAAAGCATACCACTCTGATACTGTGGTTGCAAGGCAGCATTAAGATGAATAATGGCCATATTTTCCTCTGAACATAGCGTGCAATGAAAAAGTGTATATGCTTGAGGAGATAAACAAGATGTGGAGTAATTGGAAACAAAGTGGAACGTCAGCGGTCTAGAAATTTGATAGCATTCAAAAATGTGCACTGCAATTGCAATGTGCAAAAAAACTCCTCTCAGATTGATCCAGCACATGCTGAGCACGCAATATTGTGTAGGAAGGAACTGCAGGTGCTGGTTTATACTGAAGATAGATTCAAAAGGGTCAGGGGTTATGGGGAGAAGGCAGAAGAATGGGGTTAGGAGGGAGAGATAGATCAGCCACAATAGACAATAGACAATAGGTGCAGGAGGAGGCCATTCGGCCCTTCGAGCCAGCACCACCATTCAATGTGATCATGGCTGATCATTCACAATCAGTACCCCGTTCCTGCCTTCTCCCCATACCCCCTGACTCCGCTATCATTAAGAGCTCTATCTAGCTCTCTCTTGAAAGCATTCAGAGAATTGGCCTCCACTGCCTTCTGAGGCAGAGAATTCTACAGATTTACAACTCTCTGAGTGAAAATGTTTTTCCTTATCTCCGTTCTAAATGGCCTACCCCTTATTCTTAAACTGTGAGCCCTGGTTCTGGACTCCCCCAACATTGGGAATATGTTTCATGCCTCTAGCGTGTCCAATCCCTTAATAATCTTATATGTTTCTATAAGATCCCCTCTCATCCTTCTCATCGCTCCAGTCTTTCAACATACGACAGTCTCGCCATTCCGGGAATTCAGAAAACAGTCCCGCCATTCCACGATTGAATAGCGGAGTAGACCTGATGGGCCGAATGGCCTAATTCTGCTCCTATCACTTATGAACTTATAAAAATGCTGGAGGAACTCAGCGGGTCAGGCAGCATCTATGGAGAAAAGGAATGGGTGTCATTTTTCGGGTTGGAAGCCTTCCTCAGACTGAAAGAGAGAGAAGGCCAGAACTAAGCAGGGCTGGCAATAGGCGACCTCAGGAAGGGTGGAGTCTACAATGGCCCATTGTTCATGAGATCATAAGCGATAGGAGTAGAATTCAGCCATTCGACCCATCGTCTACTCCGCCATTCAATCATGGCTGATCTATCTCTCCCTCCAAACCCCATTCTCCTCATAATATCTGACACCCGCTGGGTGGGGAAGGCGTGCTAACGATAGAGATACAAGGATGTGAACAGTGGAACTGTAGTAAGATTATGGTGGGGGAAATTGAATTCTCCAATTTTGAGTAATTAAGTGGCAGAGGAGTGAATAAAGGGAAAAGTAGTGAAAACTCTTGCAAGGAAGCGAAAAAATAAAGGCGGTTATCACATTGATGCAAATTGTGTGAGGAAAATGGAGTAAAGTCCTATATAGTAAAGTAGTAACTATAGAAAAGTAGGGCAGCACAGTGGAGCAACACTAGAGTTGCTGTCTTGCAGCATCAGAGAGCTGAATACAGGTGCTGTCTGTACGGAGTTTGTACGTTCTCCCTGTAACCACCTGGGTTTTCTCCAGATGTTCCCGTTTCCTCCCACACTCCAAAGACGCACAGACAGGTTTGTAGGTTAATTGGCACCGGTAAATTTAGAAATTGTCAATAGACAATAGACAATAAGTGCAGGAGGAGGCCATTCGGCCCTTCGAGCCAGCACGCCATTCAATGTGATCATGGCTGATCATTCTCAATCAGTACCCCGTTCCTGCCTTCTCCCCATACCCACTGACTCCGCTATCCTTAAGAGCTCTATCTAGCTCTCTCTTGAATGCATTCAGAGAATTGGCCAACCCCTTATTCTTAAACTGTGGCCTCTTGTTCTGGACTCCCCCAAACATGTTTCCTGCCTCTAACGTGTCCAACCCCTTAATAATCTTATACGTTTCGATAAGATCTCCTCTCATCCTTCTAAATTCCAGTGTATACAAGCCTAGTCGCTCCAGCCTTTCAACATATGACAGTCCCGCCATTCCGGGAATTAACCTAGTAAACCTACGCTGCACGCCCTCAATAGCAAGAATATCCTTCCTCAAATTTGGAGACCAAAACTGCACACAGTACTCCAGGTGAGGTCTCACTAGGTGCCCTGTACAACTGCAGAAGGACCCAGTGTGTAGGTTAGTGCTAATGTACTGGTCGGCATGGACTCGGTGGGCTGAAGGGCATGTTTGATCGCTGTTTCTCCAAAGTCTATCAATCCTAATGTCCTCTGGATCGAGCATGGGATGCGAAAACTGTTGTAACTCGAGAGACAGTTGTATTCTGTGAGGCAGGGCAGGATTCTGTGGAGCTAAGATGAAATGTTACTTTCCCATGTATGGCCATTGGCAGCTGGCAAATCTACACAACGAGCTTAGATCCCCCTTCCTACTTGCTAATTGCTATGAAATAGCCTTCATTTGCAGTGTGTGCATGCACGCACATGTGTGTTAAACATAATTGCAGTGCATGCCACAGTTAAGCGGCCAGCAAAATGGCATGAGGAAACTTACAGGCAAAATGACTTGTTGATGAAGTGCAGATAGCTGCTCAGGTCACTGCAGATGCTACGCAGAAACAAAATACACCCTGTCACAGGGAATTTTCCTACGGGGATTGCTGCTTTGCACAGATTTTAAGAAGGTAGTTCACATTGTTTCGTTTAGTTTAGTTTAGAGGTACAGCGCGGACACAGGCCCTTCGGCCCACCGGGTCCGCGCCGACCAGCGATCCCCGCACACTAACACTATCCTACACGCACTAGGGACAATTTTACACTTTCTACCAGGCCAGTTAACCTACAAACCTGCACGTCTTTGGAGTGTGGGAGGAAACCGAAGATCTCGGAGAAAACCCACGCGTGTCACGGGAAGAACGTACAAACTCCGTACAGACAAGCACCCGGAAGTCAGGATGGAACCCGGGTCTCTGGCGCTGTAAGACAGCAACTCTACCGCTGCCCAACGTGCCGCCATCTTACTTGCAATCGAGTTAGTATGAAAAAATTACAGGTTTACCATCATAACTGATAAAGTTAAACGACACCGTTTGGCATTATGATGGGTTTTGGGCCCAGGGGTTTTATCATGGCTGGTTCTCACTTGGGGTTTGGATCAGTAATAACCTCCTCCCAGCTGCTAATGAGTATAATATCCTCCACCACAATGTTATTGGCACATTAAGGGTCACAATGCTATTTCCTTTTCAGTGCAATCAAGTGGATTTCACAGCTGCCAAATCTCTGCAAAATGAAGAACACATGCAGCACCGATTGCTGTCCGGTGAAGACCATTAATGCACTCAAATATTCAGCAAAATATTTAAAATAACCTTCAGATGTACATCAGCAAAGAGGGTAAAACAAAGGCTCGTGTTCTGCTGGTAATAAGCAGCCTGGAGCACATCCTGAATGCAGACTTGAGCCTGGTTTTCCACTGTATATAATAACAAGGAACTGAAGACTATGGAGCAGACTATGCCCCCCCCCCCCCCCCCCACACTGTTCCCCAGTGCTGCCATAGAGTCATAGAGTGATACAGCATGGAAACAGGCCCTTTGGCCCAATTTACCCACACTGGCCAATATGTCCCAGCTACACAAGTCCCACCTGTGTGCGTTCAGCCCATATCCCTCTAGTCAAGTCAAGTAAAGTCAATTTTATTTGGATAGCACATTTGAAAACAACCCACGTTGACCAAAGTGCTGTACATCAGTGCAGGTACTAAGAACGAACATACAATGGCACACAAACATAACAGCACATACATAAACAGTTCACAGCGCCCCCTCAGAGGGCCTCAAACGCTAGGGAGCAGAAGTAGGTTTTGAGCCTGGACTTAAAGGAGTCGATGGAGGGGGCAGTTCTGATGGGGAGAGGGATGCTGTTCCACAGTCTAGGAGCTGCAACCGCAAAAGCGCGGTCACCCCTGAGCTTAAGCCTAGACCGCGGGATAGTCAGTAGCCCCAAGTCGGCCGACCTGAGGGACCTGGAGATAGAGTGGTGGGTTAGAAGAATTTGATATGGGGGGGGGGGGAGCCTGTTTAGGGCTTTGTATGTGAATAGGAGGAGCTTGAAGTTGATTCTGTACTGTACTGCGAGCCAGTGGAGAGAGTCCAGAATCGGGGTAATGTGGTCCCTTTTACGGGTACCCGTCAGGAGTCTCGCTGCGGCGTTTTGGACCAATTGCAGGTGGGACAGGGATGATTGGCTGATCCCAGTGTATAGGGAGTTGCAGTAGTCTAGGCTAACCCGTCCTATCCATGTACCTGCCTAATTGCTTCTTAAACATTGTGATTGTCCCTGCCTCAACTCGCTCCTTTGACAGATCGTTCCATACACCCACCACCCTATGTATGAAAAGGTTACCCCTCAGATCCCTATAAAATCTTTCCCTATTCAGCTCAAACCTATCCCCTATGGTTCTCAATTTCCTGTCCTCCCATTTCTAGGCCACTATGTTTACAAGCCACAAACTTGAGTCTTTGTGTCTGCTCTCTGTATCAACCCTGCAGATTTACCCCCTGACAGAGCCTGGAACACGCACTAAATGGATTCAGTGAAAAAGTTTGAAAAGGTTGAAAGGTTTGAAAAGTTCCTGGGCGTGCTTAACAACAAGGCTGCAGTGGATGTCCCCCCAAAATAGACACAAATTGCTGGAGTAACTCAGCGGGTCAGGCAGCATCTCGGGATAAAAGGAATCGGTGACGTTTCAGGTCGAGACCCTTCGTCAGACTGGGAGTCAGGAAGAGGGAAACTAAAGGTGAGTGAAGGTACAGAACAAAGCAGAGCCTGCATCGATGACTGACAATAGACAGTAGACAATAGACAATAGGTGCAGGAGTAGGCCATTCGGCCCTTCGAGCCAGCACCACCACTCAATGTGATCATGGCTGATCATTCTCAATCAGTAACCCGTTCCTGCCTTCTCCCCATACCCCCTGACTCCAATATCCTTAAGAGCTCTATCTAGCTCTCTCTTGAATGCATTCAGAGAATTGGCCTCCACTGCCTTCTGAGGCAGTGAATTCCACAGATTTACAACTCTCTGACTGAAAAAGCTTTTCATCATCTCAGTTCTAAATGGCCTACCCCTTATTCTTAAACTGTGGCCCCTGGTTCTGGACTCCCCCAACATTGGGAACATGTTTCCTGCCTCTAACATGTCTAACCCCTTAATAATCTTATATGTTTCGATAAGATCCCCTCTCATCCTTCTAAATAGACAATAGACAATAGACAATAGACAATTGGTGCAGGAGGTGGCCATTCGGCCCTTCGAGCCAGCACCGCCATTCAATGTGATCATGGCTGATCATTCTCAATCAGTACACCGTTCCTGCCTTCTCCCCATACCCCCTGACTCCGCTATCCTTAAGAGCTCTATCTAGCTCTCTCTTGAATGCGTTTCGATAAGATCTCCTCTCATCCTTCTAAATTCCAGTGTATACAAGCCTGGCCGCTCCAGTCTTTCAACATATGACTGAGGAAAGGTGGAGCCCACAATGGTCCATTGTTGGCTGGGGACGAGGTGCTAACAAAGGGATACAGATGGTGAATGTTTCTTGTCAGAAGAAATCTCAATGGTTCAATGGTTCTTTATTAACATGTGCAGATGTACAGACATATTCTTTTTTTACATATAGCTCAGTAAAGTATTGCCATACCTAATGCACAAAACCCAATGGTACAAATAATATAGAAATAGACCGCATGCAAGAGATGCCAGGTTTTGGGGCCATTTTCAACGTCCAATCGATCTCCTGGAGCGGAAACATTAGTTTCTGGCCATCAACAAACAAGGAGAAGGCTGACCCAGTATCTGGGAGGTTCGATTTATGAGGTAAAATTTAGAAAAAATATTCCAAATTTTAAAGGAAAACATTTCCTGTTACCTCCAATTGATAATCAGGGCAGCGCAGCAAATGGAAACTTATTATTGTTGGAGTTTTACCTCAGGCAGCCCCAGGGCTGCGCGTGGCTGAAGTAACCAAGGACCACGACCTACAGGGGGAGCCACCAAGCCGGTTCCCAGTGGCCGAACTCGACCTCGCGGACCCCGGCCTGCAGGGGGAGCCACCGAGCCGGTCCCCATGGCCAAACTTGACCCGTTGGACCCCGGCCTGCAGGGGGAGCCGCCGAGCCGGTCCCCCATGGCCGAACTCGACCTCGCGGATCGCGGCCTGCAGAGGGAGTCACCGAGCCGGCCCCTGCTGGCCCCCTGAAGACCAGAGAGCGGGAGGATGGAGTCGATGACGACGGACGTGACGGTGGGAGAGGAGGGAGAACCGGGGTCTGCCCCACCGTGCCGTCGAGGTCGGTGTGGGAGGCTCCCCCAACACCCCCCCCCCCCCCCGGGAACAAAGGTGGACGGGCGAGGAGAGGAGAGGGACGTGGGTCCACTGGTCGATCCACACGTCCAAGGAAAGAGATGGCTGGAGGCCCTGCAGTAGCCTGGGGCTCGCCTGGAACGGGCAACGCTTATAACAACTGGAGGGCGGAGTTGGCTTTGAAAATGGCGCCAAAACATGAGGGATCAGTTTCTGTATACTTGCTAACCGAGGGTGTGCTTGGGTATGGCAATACTTTACTAGACTGTTGGTAAGAAAAGAAAAAGCGGCGGCATGGTGGGGCAGTGATAGTGTTGCTGCTTCTTGGTGCCGGAGACCCAGGTTTGACCCTGACTACGGGTGCTGTCTGTACGGAGTTTGTACATTCTCCCCGTGACCTGCATGGGTTTTTTCTGGGTGTTCCGGTTTTGTGCCACTCTCCAAGGACGTGCGGGTTTGTAGGATAATTGGCTTCGGTAAAGATTGTAAATTGTCCCTAGTGTGTAGGATAGTGCTAGTGCACGGGGTGATTATTTGGTCGGCGTGGACTCGCTAGGCCGAAGGGCTTGTTTTCGCACTGTATCTCTAAACTAACCTAAACAAAAAAAATGATGTAGGAAGGAACTGCAGATGCTGGCTTATACCGAAGATCGACACAAAATGCTGGAGTAACTCAGCGGGACAGGCAGCATCTCTGGAGAGAAGGAATGGGTGAAGTTTCGGGTCGGGACTCTCCACGCTGAGTGAAAGGCATTTGCATATCTCTCACGTGTGACAATAAAAGCATCGTTGTACCATTGAACCATTGGAAAACCATTTTCTCTGGGTGAAAGAGTCTTTTTTTTTTATGAGGAAAGACTTTTTTACCCGGAGAGTTGTGAATCTGTGGAATTCTCTGCAACAGAAAACAGTGGAGGCCAAATCACTGGATGTTTTCAAGAGAGAGTTAGATATAGCTCTTAGGGCTGGCGGAATCAAGGGATATGGGGAGAAAGCAGGAATGGGGTACTGATTTTGAATGATCAGCCATGATCATGTTGAATGGTGGTGATGGCTCGAAGGGCCGAACGGCCTCCTCCTGCACCTATTTTCTATGTTTCTATGTTTCTTTGAGAGACGCTTCATAGTTCACCTAGCTGGTGATGCTGGCTACAAGTCAGTCGGATTAAACCGGCATCAGCAGTCCCTTCATGTACAAGTCCATCAGTATCTGAGACCGTGTCACATGTCACATGTCACATGAAGGGAGGCTGGGATTCCTGAGGCCTTGTAAGTTGGCATTAGGACCAAGGCTGATAAATTTCCCTTCCCCTCTTTTACATCTGTTTTGTTTGCCATTGACAGATGAGAGACAGCTGGGCCGAGTGGAAAATGTCACTGCGTACAATGTTACACTTAAACTGCTCCGATAGTTTATAATTCATTACTTTTGCTGAATTTTACTGCGTTGGTGCTACTAATTCATGGCTTTCGCGTCACATGCCCACCACTGACTGAAGTTCAATCTTTCCAGTGATTCATAGTTCGCAGCTGCCCAGCATATTCTTCCTAAAATAATAACACACTAATGGTCTTGGTGTTCAATCCCCATTTAATCTACCACCGGCGTGTTGAATCTTGGGTTCAAAATTATCCCGTAACTTGTTTGGGAAATATTACATATTTACCACTTTGTCGCGTTCAATAAAAGCTCAGTTAAATCAATCATCAGTCACTTAATCACTCTTGAGCTGAATATCCAAGGTGTTGAGTGCCCAGGATGTCTAAGTGTAGCAATTTCTCTGCTCGTATGCCCAGCCCAGATCCCTGCAAGTCAAGGTGAAGCTTCTCTGTTCAGATAATGATCGATGCGTGAAGTGCCTCTAAAACAGGATCACAAGTACTTTCCTATCCAATGCGATTGAGCGGTGTCACCACAGATAATCACGCTTCCTTCAAAACAAGAATTCTTGAGATGGACTCAAAAATGCTGGAGTAACTCAACGGGACATGCAGCATCCCTGGAGGGAAGGAATGGGTGACATTTCAGGTCGAGACTCTTCGCCTGAGGAGGTGCCTCGACCTGAAACGTCACCCATTCCTTCTCTCCAGAGATGCTGCCTGTCCCGTTGAGTTACTCCAGCACTTTGCGTCTATCTTTGGTGTACACGAACGTCTGCAGTTCCTTCCTACACAAAAATACTTGCGGTCTGGAGTATCGGACTCTGTCCTTTCCTGCACCTGAGATGAACCATAGAAACATAGAAAATAGTTGCAGGAGGAGGCCATTTGGCCGTTCGAGCAGGACCACCATTCATTGTGATCATGGCCGATCATCCACAATCAGTAACCTGTGCCCAACTTCTCCCCATATCCCTTGATTCCACTAGTCCCTAGAGCTCTATCTAACGCTCTCTTAAATTCATCCAGTGATTTGGTCTCCACTGCCCTCTGTGGCAGAGAATTCCACAAATTCACAACTCTCTGAGTGAAAAGGTTCCTTCTCACCTCAGTTTTAAATGGCCTCCCCTTTATTCTAAGACTGTGGCCCCTGATTCTGGACTCCCCCAACATTGGGAACATTTTTCCTGCATCTAGCTTGTCCAGTCCTTTTTATAATTTTACATGTCTCTATAAGATCCCGTCTCATCCTTCTAAACTCCAGTGAATACAAGCCTAGTCTTTTCAAGCTTTCCTCATATGACAGTCCCGCCATCCCAGGGATCAATCTCGTGAACCTACGCTGCACTGCCTCAATTACGAGGATGAACTCCTGCCTTCCACAGGCAGATGTCCATCACAGACACAAAGTGCTGGAGTAACTGAGTGGGTCAGGCAGCATCTTTGGAGAAAAATGATGGCTGATGTTTCGGGGTCGAAACCTTTCTTCGGATGTTCTACATCTACTTAGGGCGGCAAGGTGGCGCAGCGGTAGAGTTGCTGCCTTACAGCGAATGCAGCGCCGGAGACTCAGGTTCGATCCTGACTACGGGCGCCGTCTGTACGGAGTTTGTACGTTCTCCCCGTGGCCTGCGTGGGTTTTCCCCGAGATCTTCGGCTTCCTCCCACACTCCAAAGACATACAGGTATGTAGGTTAATTGACTGGGTAAGTGTCAAAATTGTCCCTAGTGTGTGTAGGATAGTGTTAATGTGCGGGGATCGCTGGGCGGCACGGACTCGGTGGGCCAAAGGGCCTGTTTCCGCGCTGTATCTCTAAATCTAAAAAAATCGAAATCTAAATATCCATGATCTCTTGTCTGAAATATCGGCTGCAGATATTTACACTCATAGATCACAGGGCCTGTGTTAATCTATACCATAGACCATAGACCATAGATGGTGGGTGCCAGAGGTCTGATGGGCCCATGGTGGGTGCTGGAGGTTGGTCAAGGTCGTGCTGTCGAGAACAATAGAGGGGCCCGGCGAGGGGGAGAACCCTGAGAACAAAGAGGGGCCAATGGGACAGCATTAAAGACTTTATCACTGTGTCGGCGCCCTTTACGTGTTAACTCTTTAGATACCTTGTGCAAAACAAAGAATTTCACTGTGACATGATGCATGTGATAACATAATATCAATTAGTCAATCAATCAAAAGCTGCCTCTTTAACCTAGTTTAAAGGTGCAGGGTTCCTTCTGGTCCTTTCAGTTTTACACCCTCAGCAAAGGTGAAAGCTGCCCACTCATCTATATACTAAAACTTTCGTTTGTTTGTTTGTTTGTTCCTGAACTACAGCCAAAACGGTACACGATATTGCGACAATTTTAGGCACACCTTACTCACCATCATCCCTTTGGTGCTAGTGGAAGATGTTTCATTGAAATTGGTGTTATATTTTTTAAGTTATTCACATTTTAAAGTTTAAATCTATCTCCTAGGAAGGGAAGGGGAGGAGGGGGAAAGGGAGGAAGGGAGGGGGGAGGAGGGAGGATAAGGGGGTTTAGGGGGATGGAGTGAGGGGGAGGAACAGGGGGGAGGGGGAGGGGGAGGGGGGGCAGGGGAGAGGGAGAGGGGAGGGGAGAGGAGAGGGTGCTGCAACAGTGCAGGATAGGTTTGGGCCCAACGGGTCCACTTGGTCTTTCTTCTCTAAAACACAGAGTGTGGGAGTAACAGCGAGTCAGGCAGCATCATCTCTGGAGGACGTGGATCGGTTGGGACACTTATTTATGCTTAGAATCAGCAATAAGGCACTCATTGCTTTAAAAAAGTCACACAGAGGGAAAGAGAGAGAGACCAGGAAAGAAAGTCCTACCGCTGATGGCGGCTGGGTTGCTCAGACACAAGGGACTGGTCGAAGGAGAATCTGCTCAATCATTTAGGGGGGAAATGAATGTAAATTCAAAGCAAAAGAAGACAGGGTGTTGTGATTCTGTCACAGACCAACGGTAAGGGCAAATTAGGTTAAAGGAATCACTGATTTCTTAATGCAGAGATATTTTAGTTTAGGTTAGAGATACAGTGCAGAAACAGGCCCTTCGACCCACTGTGTCTGCACCGACCAGCGATTCCCGCACACTAACACTAACACTAAAACACACGAGGTACAATTTACAGTTATACAAAGCCAACCTCTACGTCTTTGGAATGTGGGAGGAAACTGAAGATCTCGGTCACGGGGAGAACGTACAAACTTTATACAGACCAGTACCTGTAGTCAGGATCGAACACGAGTCGCTGACGCTGTAAGGCAGCAGCTCTACCTGCTGATCACAGTGTTTCAGGGGGGTAGCAATTGGCATCCAAGTCTTTTGTTTGGCATGATTACTGTGCAATAAACATCATGTGCAATAACACCAGCAATATCGAATGGCATCATTGAAGCACCTTATTTGGTATCAAGAAGACACAAAGAACTACGGATGCAAAACACAAAGTGCTGGTGTAACACAGTGGTCAGGCAGCATCCGTGGAGGGAACGGATTGGTGATGTTTCAGGACGGGACCCTTCTTTTTCCCTTTTTGTATGGTACAGAAGGCAGTGGAGGCCAATTCTCTGAATGCATTCAAGAGAGAGCTAGATAGAACTCTTAAGGATAGTGGAGTCAGGGGATTTGGGGAGAAGGCAGGAACGGGGTACTGATTGAGAATGATCAGCCATGATCACATTGAATGGCGGTGCTGGCTCGAAGGGCCGAATGGCCTCCTCCTGCACCTATTGTCTATTGTCTATTGTCTATATCTGATTTTTAAAAAATCTTGTGCCCTTTTCTTAAAGCAAAAAAAAAATCCTAAATATTTTGGCACAGTGGCATAGCAGTAGAGTTGCTGCCTTACAGCGCCAGGGACCCGGGTTCGATCCTGACTACGGGTGCTGTCTGTACAGAGCTTGTACGTTCTCCCTGTGACCACATGGATTTTATCCGGGTGCTCCGGTTTCCTCCCTCATTCCGAAAACATGTAGGTTTTGTAGGTTAATTGGCTTCTGTAAATTGCCCCCAGTGTGTAGGATGCAAAACTGGGATTACATAGAACTGGTGTATGGGTAATCGTTGGTCGGCGTGGACTCAGTGGGCCGAAGGGCCTGTTTCCATACTGTATCGCTAAAGGAATAAAGGAATAAAGGAGTGTCAGCACTTATTTAAGCCATATTTAAGACTGAATCAAATATTTTTTCCACTGTAATTCAAAATAATATGTACCTTTAAAGGAATAGCAACATTTTATTTAGCAATCACCGCATACCAACACCATCCTACAAACTTGGGACAATTACATCTTTGTTAAGCCGATTAGCCTACAAACCTGTGACCTGCGTGGGTTTTTCTCCGGGTGCGCCAGTTTCCTCCCACACTCTAAAGACGTACAGGTTTGTAAGTTAATTGGCTTGGTAAAATTGTAAATTGTTCCGCGTGCGTGTAGGATAGTGTCAATGTGCGGTGATCGCCGTACGGCGCAGACTCCATGGGCTGAAGGACCTGCTTCTCTAAAACTAAAAGCTAAAAACTAATTTAAAAACTGAGGAAGTTTGGCATGAACGCCAGCATCCTCACAAACTTCTACAGATGCACCATCGAGAGCCTGCTGACGGGCTGCATTACAGTCTGGTACGGGAACTGTTCTGCCCACAGCCACAAATCACTACAGAGAGTTAGTGGTGAAGACGGCACAGCACATCACTGGCAACTGTCTCCCGGCCATTCAGGACATTTTCTACCGGCGGTGCCTGCGGAAGGCACGCAGCATCATCAAGGACCACAGCCACCCAGCACGCAGGCTGTTCTCCTTGTTACCGTCAGGCAGACATAGAAACATAGGAAGTAGGTGCAGGAGTAGGCCATTCGGCCCTTCGAGCCTGCACCGATCATGGCTGATCATCCAACTCAGTATCTCGTACCTGCCTTCTCCCCATACCCCCTGATCCCTTTAGCCACAAGGGCCACATCTAACTCCCTCTTAAATATAGCCAATGAACTGGCCTCAACTACCTTCTGTGGCAGAGAATTCCACAACTACGGGTGCTGCACTGTAAGGAGTTTGTACGTTCTCCCCGTGACCTGCGTGGGTTTTCTCCGAGATCTTCGGTTTCCTCCCACACTCCAAAGACGTACAGGTATGTAGGTTAATTGGCTGGGTAAATGTAAAAATTGTCCCTAGTGGGTGTAGGATAGTGTTAATGTGCGGGGATCGCTGGGCGGCACGGACTTGGAGGGCCGAAAAGGCCTGTTTCCGGCTGTATATATATGATATGATATGATATGATATGAATTCAGACGATACAGGAGTATGGCTGCGCGTACCACCAGACTTAAGAACAGTTTCTACCATCAGGCTTCTGAACTCATAAACACATTTCAAATCATATATGTCGATTATTTTTAATATTGTCTTTTAATGTATTTTTAATATTGTCTTTTTACCTTACTAATATCATTTTTTTAAATCTTATTTATCCTTGGAATATTACTGCTGAGGTGACCCGTTGTCTTGTCAAATACATTTCATTGTACCGTTGACCCTGTGCCAACCTACATATGACAAATAAAATGTATTATTATTATTACATTTATTATTATTATTATAAGAGAGGGATAATTTTTTCCAAGATACCACACCACTAGTGAGCGCTGATACACAGTGGGTGACAGTGAATAATTAGGAAGATGGGAAGTAGCTGGAGTCAGGGTGAGGAAGATGTATTTTGTAGGGGAGAGAGCAAACCTATAAAGACTACCAGCAAGGGCAAGGAACTTATTGGAGCGAGTACATCCAGTTTCAAAAGGCTTGACTGCTCATGGCAGACTATGAAGTTATTTGAACCCATTGAGGCATTGAGGGTTAGATGTCTGGAGGACACCACAGAAATAGTAGTGGTAATGGTGCAGGTAACATGAAGGGAAGAAATAGTGAGAGGCAAGGTCACGGATGGATTTTGAAAAAAGGTGTTCTCAAGTCAAGTCAACTTTATTTGTCACATACATATACAAGATGTGCAGTGACATGAAAGTGGCAGCGCCTGCGGATTGTGCTAAAACTACAAAACACAATAGAAGAAAAAAAAATGAACACAAAAAATAAATTAATACAGTAAATTAGTCCCTAGTTCTAAAGCTTGTTTTAAAACCAAGGCATGTATCATATCATATCATCATATATATACAGCCGGAAACAAGCCTTTTCGGCCCACCAAGTCCGTGCCGCCCAGCAATCCCCGTACATTAACACTATCCTACACCCACTAGGGACAGTTTTTTTAAAAAAAACATTTTTACCCAGCCAATTAACCTACATACCTGTACGTCTTTGGAGTGTGGGAGGAAACCGAAGATCTCGGAGAAAACCCACGCAGGTCACGGGGAGAACGTACAAACTCCTTACAGTGCAGCACCCGTAGTCAGGATCGAACCTGAGTCTCCGGCGCTGCATTCGCTGTAAAGCAGCAACTCTACCGCTGCGCTACCGTGCTGCCCTAGGAAGGAACTGCAGATGTTGGTTTAAACCAAAGATAGACACAAAATGCTGGAGTAACTCAGCGTGACAGGCAGCATCTCTGGAGAGAAGGAATGGGTGACCCTCGACCCAAAACGTCACCCATTCCTTCTGTTCAGAGTTGCTGTCTGTCCCGCTGAGTTATTCCAGCAATTTGTGTCTAAAACCAAGGCTTAATTAGTAGTCAATGTAGATTAGCCATGGGACTTTGGATGATTGGGCTTGATATGTTTTAGATGTTGACCAATCAAGCTTACAGAGAACAGAATGGGAAAGGCAGGCAGGAAATGCTGTGAAATAATGAGTTTTAGAGATAAAACAAAGGTTTGGGTGATGGTATGGGTGAGGGATATGTTCACGAAAATGGAGAAAGCACTTGACCACATCTCATGTATTTCCTGGCCCTTTGCTTTAGTTTAGTTTAGAGATACAGCGCGGAAACAGGGCCTTTGGCCCACTGAGTCCACACCGACCAGCGATCCCCGCAAACTAACACGATCCTACACACACTGGGGACAATTCACATTTTGTATACTGAGCCAATTAACCTACAAACCTGTAAGCCTTTGGAGTGTGGGAGGAAACCAAAGATCTCGGAGAAAACCCACACAATTCATGGAAAGAATGGATAAACGTCGTACAGACCATAGGCAATAGACAATAGACAATAGGTGCAGGAGGAGGCCATTCGGCCCTTCGAGCCAGCACCGCCATTCAATGTGATCATGGCTGATCATCCACAATCAGTACCCGTTCCTGCCCTCTCCCCATACCCCCTGACTCCACTATCATTAAGAGTTGGATCCTGGTGCATCGTTAGGACAGCACCCGTCATTAGGATTGATCCCCGGTCTAATGGAGCTGTAAGTTAGCTCTACCGCTGTGCCACCAGGCCACCCTTTGCTATCACTACTTCACCTCCCGGACAGAGCAAGGACCTCTTCCCCTCCTCTCTTCCAGCTTTCTCGCCTCCCCTCCCCCTCCCCCACAAACAGTACACTGAAGTGTCTCGAGCTGAAACGTCACCATGTTCTCCAGGGATGCTGCCTGACCTGCTGAGTTGCTCCAGCACTCTGTGTCCTTTGGTGTATTTAACCTGCCTCTGCACTTATTTGTTTCTACACCATGGATGGGGGGTTTCTGTGAGAGAGATGACATTTATAACCAGGCAATATAGTTTGTGCCAGGAACTGAAGAGTCTGACGACTGCATTCCAATATTTATTTGGAGGAAATTTCTGCTGAGACGTTAACGGATGTCAAATTAGTAGTTTTAAGCTGGTGAGCAACTTAACCACCCATGCCTTTTTCACCAGCATTGGTTCCCTCTCCCCCAGTTCTTTAAATTTAATATCTTTACTAAACCAAGTGGACCCGTTGGGCCCAAACCTCTCCTGCATTGGTGCAGCACCCTCTCCTCCCCCCTCCTCCCTCCCCTCTCCCCCCTCCCCTCTCCCCTGCCCTTCCTTCCCCCCTCCCTCCCTCCCTTCTGCACCATTGATGCTGATTGGGGCATGTACCCCACCATGCTTCCTGAAGTCGATAACTAGCTCCTTTATCTTGCCGACTTTGAGGGAAAGGTTAGTTGATGGGTGTTTTTATTTTTAAGGTAGAGATAGATAGATTCTTGATTAGTTCGGGTGTCAGGGGTTATGGGGAGAAGGCAGGAGAATGGGATTAGGAGGGAGAGATAGATTACCCATGATTGAATGACGGAGTGGACTTGATGGGCCGAATGGCATTCTACTCCTATCACTTATGAACTTGTTGTCCTGACGCCATGTCACTAAGTTCTATATCTCCTTTCTGTCTTGTCATTGTTCATGATTCTGCCCATTACAGTGGTGTCAACAAACTTGTTGATGGAGTTAGAGCCCAATTTGTCTGTACAGTTGTGGCTGCCTTCTCCCCATAACCTTTGACCCCTTTACTAATCAAGAACCTATCGATCTCTGCTTCGAAAATATCCAATGACCTGACCTCCACCGACGTCTGTGGCAATGAATTCCACAGATTCACCACCCTTTGGCCAAAGGCATCCTCCTCATTTCCATTCTAAAGGTACCTCCTTTTATTCTGAGGCTGTGCCCTCTGGTCCCAGACTCACCTACTGCTGGAAACACCATCTCACGGGTCCATGGAATGTGCTAAATAACTCACAACCATGAGATCGCTGCACTGATGCCTTCACAAGGACAATGAGGGATCTTCAATAAATGCTGGCTTTTCCAAAGGCATGCAAGTTAGGTGAATGCATTTAGCAAATGGGTCCATGCCAGAGTGAGGCGAATGAGCGAGTCTTCAATTATTTGTGGACTGTTGACTCCACAGTTAAAAAGGCCCAACGGAGGATGTACTTCCTGCTGCAACTGAGGAAACACAATCTGCCACAGGCAATGATGGTCCAATTCTATACTGCTATCATTGAGTTCGTCCTCACCTTCTCCATCATGATCTGGTTTGGCTCAGCCACCAAGCACAACATCCGGAGGCTGCAACGGATCATTCGCACAGCTGAGAAGGTTGTTGGCTGCAACCTTCCCCCCATTGACGAACTGTCCACTGCAAGGGCCAGGAAGCGAGCGGGCAAGATCATCTCTGACCCCTCTCACCCTGGCCACAAACTCTTCGAAGCACTTCCCTCTGGAAGGCGACACCGGACTGTCAAAGCAGCCACAGCCAGACATAAATGCATCTACCCGATCTGTTCCTCGAGTAGTAGTTATCGATTATACGTCTTTGGAGTGTGGGAGGAAGCCGGAGATCCCGGAGAAAACCCTCGCAGGTCATGGGGAGAACGTACAAACTCCGTACAGACAGCACCCGGAGTCAGGATTGAACCAGGGTCTCTGGCAATACGAGGCAGCAATTCTACCGTTGCGCCACCGTGCCGTCACATTCCTTGCGTTCCCTTCCACCTCTTACAGATCCTTGATCAGAACTGCTTCACCGATATGAATCAACTTAAAAAAAATTATAGTGTGACTCAATAGGGCGGCACGATGGCACAGCGGTAGAGTTGCTGCCTTACAGCAACAGAGGCCCAGGTTCGATCCTGACTAAGGGTGCTGTCTGTATGGAGTTTCTACGTTCCTCCTGTGACCTCGTGGGTTTTCTCCTAGATCTCTGGTTTCCTCCCACACTCCAAAGACGTACAGGTTTGTAGGTTAATTGGCTTGGTAGAAGTATAAATTGTTCTCAGTGTGTGTATAGGATAGTGTTAATGTCGGCGCGGACTCGGTGGGCCGAAGGGCCTGTTTCTGCGCTATATCTCTAAACTGAACTAAAATATAATGAAAGCAACTGAGGGTAAGGTTTTCATAAGGTTTACAATATGACACAAATCTACAACAGGTCTTATAAATTCCTTGTGAATAATATTCGGTCTGATCCCCTATGATTTCTCAGGAGACTCCAGAACATCTGTTCCATGTGCCATGCAATCCACGTAATTATTTTGAAACCTGCAGCGATTGTCAGCGTTCTTTGGTAGTTTTTAATCACGGTGGATCCCCTCTTGCAGATAGATGTAGCGGCACATCTGGAACGCTGAGACATGCATGTCCAAGTCACAATCCTGTTAATTAGCCTCAGAAAGCAGCTCCACGATGAGCCAAGAGACAATGGCATTTCCCCATTCATCCCCCAAGGCTGGTCGTGATTACCACCACACCTGCTACCTCAACGTAGCACCACGTTTCTGTAGCACAGCATGATGCAATTTCATAGACCATAGAACAGTGCATCACCGGGACAGGCTCATCGACCCAACTGGAATAGTGAAAGGACTGGATAGAATGGACGTGGAGAGGATGTTGCTACTAGTGGGAGAGTCTAGGACCAGAGGTCACAGCCTCCGAATTAAAGGCCGTTCATTCAGGAAGGAGATGAGGAGGAATTTCTTTTGTCAGAGAGTGGCGAATCTGTGGAATTCATTGCCACATTGACTAAGGAGGCCAAGTCAATGTATATATTTAAGGCAGAGATAGACAGATTCTTGATTAGTATGGGTGTCAGGGGTTATGGGGGGATGGCAGGAGATTTGGGGTTAGGAGGGAGACATAGATCAGCCAATGGCAGAGTAGACGTCATGGGCCGAATGGCCTAATTCTGCTCCTATAACTTATGAACTTATGGACAATGTTCATGCCGAACATGATACCAAGTTAAAGGAATAGAACATAGAACCTTACAACACAGGAACAGGCCCTTTGGCCCACAATGTCTGTGCCAAGCATGATGCTAAGACATACTCTTATCTGCCTGCTTATGATTCACCTCTCCATTACCTCCATTCCATGCATATCCATATGGCTGTCTAAAAGCCTCATCAACACACCTGACAACGCATTACATAGAAACATAGAAAATAGGTGCAGGAGGAGGCCATTCGGTCTTTTCAATCTTTCCTCATATGACAGTCCTGCCATCCCAGGGATCAATCTCGTGAACCTACGCTGCACTGCCTCAATTACAAGGATGTCCTTCCTCAAATTAGGAGACCAAAACTGTACACAATACTCTGATATGGTCCTATACAACTGCAGAAGAACCTCTTTACTCCTATACTGAAATTCTCTCGCTATGAAGGCCAATATGCCATTAGCTTTCTTCACTGCCTGCTGTACCTGCACACCAACTTTCAGTGACTGGTGTACAAGAACACCCAGGTCTCGCTGCACTTCCCCCTTACCTAACCTAACACCATTGAGATAATAATCTGCCTCCTTGTTTTTGCCGCCAAAGTGGATAACTTCACATTTATCTATATTATACTGCATCTGCCACGCATCTGTCCACTCACTCAACCTATCCAGGTCACCCTGCAACCTCCTAACATCCTCTTCACAGTTTACACTGCCACCCAGCTTTGTGTCATCCGCAAACTGTTCCAGACATCCGTCTTTTCTGTGTAAGGGGCAGCACGGTGGCGCATCAGTAGAATTGCCGCTATACAGTGTCAGAGACCCAGGTTCGATGCTGACTATGGGTGCTGTCTGTACGGAGTTAGTACGTTCTCCCCGTGACCGCGTGGGTTTCCTCCACGAACTTCGGTTTTCCCCCCACATTCCAAATACAAACAGTTCTGTAGGTTAATTGGCTTGGTAAAAAAATGCAAATTGTCCCTGGTGTGTGTAGGATAGTGTTAGTGTGCGGGGATCGCTGGTCGGCGCGGACTCGGTGAGCCGAACAGCCCGTTTACGCGCTGTATCTCTAAACTAAAAACTTGCCTTCTACATCTCCTTTAAATTATGTCCATGTCACCTTAAAGATATGCCCTCTAGTCTTTAATATTACCATCCTGGGGGAAAGGTTCGCACTGTCTAGCCAGCTATGCCTCTCATCATTTGAAATTATTTTATGAGGTGTCTCCTGATATAAAGGCAAACGTAAAGGCAAATCAAGGATTTATTGCACGTTGTATGATCTGAGATTTTCTTTGCAGTTCCTCTGTGTATTTGATGCATTGGTGCCATCCAACTGCATGCAGTGCATACGGTGCCATCCAACTGCATGCAACCCATCCCTGGACACTTCTTCCAGGATGCTCAACGCAATGGGACTCCTTCACAGAGACTCAAATGGTTCAGGTGTGGATTCATGGATAGGCAAGATTTAGGGAGACACTAGACCAAGTGGACCCGTTGGGCCCAAACCACTCCTGCATTGGTGCAGCACCCTCTCCTCCCCCACCCCCTCCCCTCTCCTCCCCCACTCCCCCCTCCCCTCTCCCCACCCTCTCTCCCTCCCCTCCCTCCCCTCCCTCCCCCTCCCCCCTCTTCCTCTCCCCCCAACTCCCCTCTCCACCCTCCCCCCATGGGTTGCCTCTCCTGCATTGGTGCAGCTCCCACTCCCCCTCCCCTCCCCCCCACTCCTCTCTCCCTCCCTCCCCCCCTCCTCCAACCCCCCCTCCCCCAACCCCCCCTCCTCCCCTGCAGCTCCCCATCCCCCCTCCCTCCCTCCCCTCCCCTCCCCCTCCCTCCCTCCCCTCCTCCTCCCTCCCCCCCTCCCTCCCCTCCTCCTCCCTCCCCCCCTCCCTCCCCGTCCCTCCCCCTCCCTCCCCCCTTCCTCCTCCCTTTAAAACTTTGAAATGTGAATAACTTAAAAAATATAACACCAATTTCAATTAAACTTCTGCCATAAGACCACGGGACAATGGTGAGTAAGGTGGGCCTACAATTGTCGCGCTATGGTGTACCGTTTTGGCTGTAGTTCAGGATCAACCAAACAAATGAAAGTTTTAGTATATAGATGTGCCAAATGCGGGCGGGTGGGATTAGCATAGATGGGGCATCTTGGTTAGCATGGTCAAGGGCCTGTTTCCTTGCAGTACGACTCTGTGACTCTAAGATGTTCCTACAGAGGAAGAGTTAGCGTTGCCAAATCCAGACCTCTCTTGGATGGCAAGTTTCATGGCGGTTAAAATAAAAGCTAAAATGAGAGTCCGACGAGTCCTTGAGTTTAGAAGCATGAGGGGGGCGCTAATTGAAACGTATCGAATAGTGAAAGGCTTGGATAGAGTGGATGTGGAGAGGATGTTTCCACTAGTTTCCACAAAGATTCAATGGCAGAATAGACTTGATGGGCCGAATGGCCTAATTCTGTTCCTATCACGTATGACCTTATGACCTATAGAGAGATCAATATTACAGAAAGCCTAGAAGAGCAGAGAAAGGGTTTTTTTTGGTGGGGGAGTATACATCGTATCTCTAAACTAGTTTAGTTTAGTTTAGTTTAGTTTAGTTTAGTTTAGTTTAGTTTAGTTTAGTTTAGTTTAGTTTAGAGATACAGCGCAGAAACAGGCCCTTCGTCCCATTGAGTCCGCACCGACCAGCATTCCCAGCACACTAACACTATCCTACACTAGGGACTAATTTTACATTTATACCAAGCCAATTAACCTACAAACCTGTACTCTTTGGAGTGTGGGACGAAACCGGAGTTCTTGGAAAAAACTCATGTGATCATGAAGAGAACATATAAACTCCGTACAGATAGCACCCGTAGTCAGGATCGAACCTGGGTCTCTGGCGCGGTAAGGCAGCAACTCTACCACCAGCTGCGCAACCGTGCCACCCAACCTAAATGAAACTAAACAGATACAGCATGGAAACAGGCCCTTCGGCCCACTGTGCCCACGCTGACCATCAGTTCACACTGGTGCAATTTTATCCCACAAGGGATTTCATTGAATGGGAAACATTCAATAAAATCCCTTGCATGGAATGACCCTGACAGAAGTTGAAGTGTTAAATTAATCGAGTGTAACAATCCTTTCAAAAATATGCGGACCCTTTGCAGAATAAATGTTCTGAAGTTTTTTTTAAAGAATTGGCTTGTCCCATGCCCAGTGTTATGTTCTTTTTAATTTATTTGCATTTTTATGACCTTGTTCACCAAGAAGGCTTCAAACGGCATCTGCCGGGTGGGATATGGAAATCAAAAATGTTGCATGTGTTTGAAGTTTTCTAATGTCTCAACGTAACCCCACTTCAGCTCACAAAAGGACAGTGTTTCTTTCATGATGGATACCTTCCTATATAAGTGGGTTTCTCCCTCGCTTTCTTGCTTGCCCACTTAACAAGTTAATCATTCCTTTAGCAAACAGGGCTTTCACGACGTTTCGGTTTGGTTAATGAAACAAATGCTTCACAGAGCTGTCTCCCGACACAACCTCCCACCCCCCACCCCCCACTCCCAACTCCCCACCACTACCTCCCCCATCCTCTCAGCCCATCCCACCGTGAGAAAAGTAATTTATTAACCATAAAACAGCAGGGTGAGTTAAACTGCGACTAACACATTTAACCCAGTAGTTTAGTTTAGCGGAAACAGGCCCTTCGGCCCACCGAGTCCGCACTGACCAGCGATCCCCGCACATTACCACTATCCTACACACATCATGGACGATTTTACATTTTATACCAAGCCAATTAACATACAAACCTGTAGGTCTCTGTGGTTTAGGAGGAAACCAAAGATCTCGGAGAAAACCCAGGCGGTCATGGGGAGAACGTACAATCTCCGTACAAACAGCACTCAAAGTCAGGATTGAACCTGGGTCTCTGGTGCTGGGAGCAACTCTACCACTGCGCCACCGTGCACATAATCTTAAAGTGCCATTGTACGTGCTTGTAGATGCAGACAATTTAAAAGTGTAACACAATTTTACCAAATCCAATTAAGCTGCAAACCTGTACATCTTTGAGGTGCGGGAGGAAACTGGAAAACCCTGAGTAAACCTACGCAGGTCATGGGGAGAACATGCAAACTCCATACAAACAGCATACAAACAGCACCCGTAGTCCGGATCGAACCCAGGTCTCTGGCGCAGTAAGGCAGCAACTCTACCGCCGCGCTACTCTGCTGCACTGAATCTATACTGTGCAAATATTGGTGTAATGAATTACATTTTTTTTTAAAAGGCCACAAATGTTGGAAAATCGAAATAAAAACAGAAAATACTGCAAACCCTCAGCAGATCAGGCAGCCTCTGTGGAAAGAAAAACAGAGTTAAGGTTTTGAGGTCAGTGACTACCATTTGTGAAGAAGGGGTACTGACCTTACAGTTTAATTGTGTTTCTCTTTCCACAGATGCTTCCTGACATGTTTGGTGTTTCTAATAGCCCAATAAAGTTACACTAGAATCTCATTATTTGTGAGGGAGAAGAACACTGATCTTCCTGTGACAATGAAACTTTTGCTGCGAAGATTTACTACGGTTATGCCATTAAGGGCATTTAAGAGTTGTATATGGCCCTGATAAGACCACATCTGGAGTATTGTGTACAGTTTTGGTCTCCTAATTTGAGGAAGGACATCCTTGTAATTGAGGCAGTGCAGCGCAGGTTCACGAGATTGATCCCTGGTATTTTTTTTAGAGATACTGCGCGGAAACAGGCCCTTCGGCCCACCGAGTCCGCGCCGGCCAGCGATCCCCGCACATTAACACTATCCTACACACACTAGAGACAATTTTTACATTTACCCAGTCAATTAACCTACATACCTGTACGTCTTTGGAGTGTGGGAGGAAACCGAAGATCTCGGAGAAAACCCATGCAGGTCACAGGGAGAACGTACAAACTCTGTACAGACGGCGCCTGTAGTCAGGATCGAACCTGAGTCTCCGGCGCTGCATTCGCTGTAAGGCAGCAACTCTACCACTGCGCCACCATGGCGGGACTGTCATATGAGGAAAGATTGAAAAGACTGGGCTTGTATTCGCTGGAGTTTAGAAGGATGAGAGGGGATCTTCTAGAGACATATAAAATTATAAAAGGACTGGACAAGCTAGATGCAGGAAAAATGTTCCCAATGTTGGGCGAGTCCAGAACCAGGGGACACAGTCTTAGAATAAAGGGGAGGCCATTTAAAACTGAGGTGAGAAGGAACTTTTTCACCCAGAGAGTTGTGAATTTGTGGAATTCTCTGCCATGGAGGGCAATGGAGGCCAAATCACTGGATGGATTTAAGAGAGAGTTAGATAGAGCTCTAGGGGCTAGTGGAATCAAGGGATATGGGGAGAAGGCAGGCACAGGTTACTGATTGTAGACGATCAGCCATGATCACAATGAATGGCGGTGCTGGCTCGAAGGGCCGAATGGCCTCCTACTGCACCTATTTTCTATGTTTCTATGTAACTTCTATGTCAACTTCACCATGCACATTTCTGCACATTAGAACCCAGCTCCAACTGCACTCTCCAGATCCCAGCTACTACTGAAAGCCTTCCCACATCCCTTACTCCCGTTGTTCCCGAACCCAGTTCCAGCCGGGCACGCACCCTTGAAATTCCTCCACTTTTCCAGCACTAGCCAAGGAATGCAATCCACCCATGGAAAGCAGATTTACTCGACACTGCAGGAGAGGGCTGTGGAAGATTATGCGACATTTACCAACATTCTCAGTGATGCATGGCTGATTTCGAGAGTATCTGTGAACTGTGGGTCGGCACGGTGGCGCAGCGGTAGAGTTGCTGACTTACAGTGCCAGAGACCCGGGTTCGATCCTGACTACAGGTGCTGTTTGTACAGAGTTTGTACATTCTCCCCGTAATCGTGTGGGTTTTTTCCAGGTACTACTGTTTCCTTCCATACTCCAAACACGTACAGGTGTTGCAAATTGTCCCTAGTGTGTAGGATAGTGTCAGTGTATGGTGTGATCGCTGGTTGGCGTGAACCTGGTGGGCTGAAGGGCCTGTTTCTGTGCTGGATCTGTATCTCCAAAGTAGGTCAATGGATAACAAGGACAGCATAAGTGAAGAAGAAAGTCACCAAAAATTGTTCACAAGGAAAAGGTCAACCATACTACGCCATGAAAATAATTTGGTATATATGAAAATTCTATATTTCATTCAGCAAGGTTGTCATAACAATTTTGTTCAATCATCACCTACACTGATAAGAAGGAAAATTGTTACCTTGAACAATAAAACATAAAAGATCATCTTGAACAAAAAAAAAAAAAAAGATCGCCGTTGAGAAAATAAGTATTTGTTGCTCTGAAATCATACAAATATATAAGATAATAATTCCCTGGGATCCTTTGTTCACTGACCTGCAAACTCTCTCTCCCTCTCTCATTTTTAACTTCATTACTTATTTAGGTAGAGAATAACACAAAATAATGCAGAGTCAAAGTCATAGATGTGTAGGAAGGAAATGCAGATGCTGGTTTAAACGGAAGATAGACACAAAAAGATGTAGTAACTCAGCGGGTCAATCAGCATCTCTGGAGAAAAGGACTAGGTGATGTTTTGGGTCGAGACCCTTCTTCAGGCTGAACGTCAGGGGAAAGGGAAACGAGAGGTATAGACCGTGATGTAGAGAGATATAGAACAAATAAAGGAAAGAAATGCAAAAAAGTAACGATGATAAAGGAAACAGGCCATTGTTTGCTGTTTGCCAGGTGAGAACGAGTCTTGACAATGAGACTCAACAAGACGACCTTGAAGCTGGTACGACTTGGGTGGGGGAGGGATGGAGAGAGACATGCAAAGGTTACTTGAAGTTAGAGAAATATTGAGTGCAGAGAAGATTTACAACGATGTAGCCAGGACTTGAGGGCTTGAGCTATAGTGAGATGTTGGGCAGGCTAGGACTTTATTGCATGGAGCTTATGAGAATGAGGGGTGATCTTATAGAGGTGTACAAGGTCATGAGAGGAATAGATCAGGTGAATGCACAGAGTCTCTTGCCCAGAGATGGGGGAATCAAGAACTGGGAAACATAGGTTGAAGGTGAGAGGTGAGAAGGTTAAAGAAAACTGAGGGGGCAAGGTTTTCATGCAAAGAGTTTAGTTTATTGTCTACTCACCTCAACTCATTTCCAGAATTTTAAATTTTTTATTATTTTTTTATTTTTTAGAGATACAGCGCAGAAACAGGCCCTTCGGCCCACCGGGTCCGCGCCACCCAGCGATCCTCGCACGCTAACACTAGTCCTACACCCACTAGGGACAATTTTCACATTTACCCAGCCAATTAACCTAAATACCTGTACGTCTTTGGAGTCTTTGCCATCTGACATCCACTGACATACTGCACTGATGAGCGGCTTCATACACCATTTTAAATCTACTTCCTAAAGAAGGGTGGCACGGTGGTGCAGCAGTAGAGTTGCTGCCTTACAGAGCCAGAGACCTGGGTTCGATCCTGACTACAGGTGCCGTCTGTACGGAGTTTATACGTTCTCCCCGTGACCTGCGTGGGTTTTCTCCAAGATCTTTGGTTTCCTCCCACACCCCAAAGAGTAGGTTAACTGACTCGGTATAAACGTAAAATTGTCCCTAGTGTGTGTAGGGTAGTGTTAATGTGTGGCGATCGCCGGTCGGTATGGACTCGGTTGACCGAAGGGCCTGTTTCCGCATTGTATCTCTGAACTAGACTAAACTTAGTGTTTGAAACCACCATTTTACATGCAGCAAAGAAATATATCTTATTACTTTCAATGTTCCCCAGTACAGATTGATGCAAATTTCCCCACCTACAATGATAGGACTCAAAATTCTATAATGAACTGCTTTTTGATTCACTGACAAGACACATTAATCATCTAAAGTGAATAATTTATTGTAATGAATGTAGCTTTGTGGAAATAAACAACATGGATTAAAGATACAGGAGAGGCCGAGACTATCCAGCCCATCATTAATCAGTGCAACAAATTATTTCCCAGATCATATAATTCAGCTTTAAAAAATAATGTTTGGATGATAGTTTTAAGTGCTGGAGCTTAACCTTTTAATTACTGAAGCAACATTTCTACGACAAAATCGAAAACGCAACAGGATTAGTGTTTTGGTGACTTATTGTGAGAAAGTAATAAGTTAATATTTAGCTAACATGCATAAATGCCTAAAGCAGTCAACGGAGCTGAATTCAATATGTGCAGGAAGGAACTGCAGATGCTGGTTTAAACCAAAGATTTGGATCGAAAAGCTGGAATAACTCAGCGGGTCAGGCAGCATCTCTGGAGAAAAGGAATAGGTGATGTTTTGGGTCGAGACTCTTCTTCAGACTGAGAGTCAGTGGAAAGGGAAACGAGAGATATAGACGGTGATAAAGGGAGATATGGAACAAATGAATGAAAGATATGCAAAAAAGTAACGATGATAACGGAAACAGGCCATTGTTAGCTGTGGTCTAGATGAAAATGAGTTACAGACAATGAAACTCACCAGGACAACATTGAAACTGGTACAACGACTAGGGTGGGGGAGGGGCAGAGAGAGAGGGAGGGTAAGGATTACTTGAAGTTAGAGAAATCAATATTCATACCGCTGAGCTGTAAGCTGCCCAAGCAAAATATGAGGTGCTGTGTCTCCGATTTACGTAGCTGTGGGTACTCAGACAGACGTTAGACTTTGGATACATCGTCCTTCAAACCTCAGCTGATCCTCCTGTGGCCATTTAAAACTGAGGTGAGAAAAAACTTTTTCACCCAGAGAGTTGTGAATTTGTAGAATTCTCTGCCACAGAGGGCAGTGGAAGCCCAATCACTGGATGGATTTAAGAGAGAGTTAGATAGAGCTCTAGGGGCTAGTGGAATCAAGGGATATGGGGAGAAGGCAGGCACGGGTTATTGATTGGGGACGATCAGCCATGATCACAATGAATGGCGGTGCTGGATCGAAGGGCCGAATGGCCTCCTCCTGCACCTATTTTCTATGTTTCTATGTTTCTATGTTTATGGGTCTTTTTCTCAGTTTAGTTTAGCTCAGAGACACAGCACGGAAACAGGCCCTTCCGCCGATCCCCTAACATCTAACATCTGTATCTGTACACTGTGGACGGCTCGATTGTAATCATGTATTGTCTTGCCGCTGACTGGTTAGCACGCAACAACAGTGTTTCACTGTACCTCGGTACACGTGACAATAAACTAACACTATCCTACACATGCGAGGGACAATTTACATTTATAACAAGCCAATTAACCTACAAACCTGTATATCTCTGGAGTGTGGGAGGAAACTGGAGCACCCAGAGAAAACCCACGCAGGTCACAGGTAGAACGTCCAAACTCCGTATAGACAGCACCCGTAGTCAGGATTGAATCCGGGTCTCTGGTGCGGTAAGGCAGTAGCCCTACCGCTGCGCCACATTGCGGCCTGTCAACGACTTCAAATCTCGAGTCACTCCTTGAGATTGACATTAACTGGAGTTTAGTCTTCAACTTCCCCGAGAAGCCAAGTTAAGGGTATTGAACAGATTACATGCAAATCCGCCATTATTCACTGTAGCCTCACAGTTTCCTTCTCAGATAACATTGTGAGAGACTTTCTTCTCTGAGGGTGCATATGTGGTTGATCAGAAAACAATGGAAAATCTTTTGTTCAATTTTTGAGCAAAAATATGTGAACTTTGCACTTCACTTCCAAACGCGGAAGGCATCTTTTTAGTTTAGAGATAGTTTAGTTTAATGATACAGCGCGGAAACAGGTCCTGCAGCCCACCGAGTCCATGCCGACCGGCGATCCCCGCACACTAACATTATCCTACACACACTAGGGACAATGTACAATTTCTACCAAGCCAATTAACCACGGTTCACACTCCTCCCGGTCCACTGCTCGCTCTATCAGTTGTGCCACTGTGCCACCCCCAAAGTTTAAATGCCTGTCATAATGCCTAGGCAGAAATGCCAAGTGGATGCTGTGTCTCGGTTATCTCCCGAGATCTTCATTGTCACAGGAGCCAATCTTGAGTGATTTTGGTCGTTTCACAATGACGTTTAAAAAATGTCTGGGGATATTGGATACAATGGGACATGCTACAGAACTGAACAGACTTTAGACTTTACTTTAGACGTACAGGTATGTAGGTTGATTGGCTGGGCAATTGTAAAAAAAAATTGTCCCTAGTGGGTGTAGGATAGTGTTAGTGTGCGGGGATCGCTGGGCGGCACGGACCCGGTGGGCCAAAGGGCCTGTTTCTGCGCTGTATCTCTAAGTCTAAAAAAAAATCTAAAAATCTAAAGTGCAAAAACAGTCCCTTCGGCCCACCGAGTCCATGCCGCCCAGGGACCCCCGTACACTAACACTATCCTGCACACACTAGGGATGATTCACAATTTTACCGCAGCCAATCAACCTACAAACCGGTACGTCTTTGGAGTGTGGGAGGAAACCAGAGCACCCAGAGAAAACCCACGCAGGTCACGGAGAGAATGTACGAATCTCCGTACATACAGCACCCATAGCCAGGATCGAACCCAGGTCTCTGGCGCTGTAAGGCAGCAACTCTTACTGCTGCGCCACCATCTTGTCCTACTAGTTTAGCTTTTTTGTTTCCAAATCTCTTAAATTGAAAATTAAATAAGCTTTTCTTTGCAGTTGTTTTGGGCAGGTGCTGTGGGCATTAATATAAAATTCTCTGCACAAATTAAAATAACTGAGCAGTTGTGTAGAGAATATCTTGTGTTTATCCTAGAGCAACTAACAGGAGAGAAAGAAAATACATTAAAAATCTATAGAAACATAGAAACATAGAAAATAGGTGCAGGAGTAGGCCATTCGGCCTTTCGAGCCTGTACGCACCGCCATTCAATATGATCATGGCTGATCATCCAACTCAGTATCCCGTACCTGCCTTCTCTCCATACCCCCTGATCCCTTTAGCCACAAGGGCCACATCTAACTCCCTCTTAAATATAGCCAATGAACTGGCCTCAACTACCTTCTGTGGCAGAGAATTCCACAGACTCACCACTCTCTGTGTGAAAAAAAACTTTCTCATCTCGGTCCTAAAAGACTTCGGTCCCTTATCCTTAAACTGTGACCCCTATTTAAGCATTAAACTGCTTATCAGCCTCCAATGCCTCCTCCTCCGTTATATATTTTCACCTTCCATTAAACCAATCAAAGCCTAATTTAATGTCATTCAAATGTCCCTAAAATGGAAAGCAGATAGTAAGGTGAGTTCCTACTGAACAATTACACACTTCTGCGATTCAGTGCTCATTTAAATGTACGGCTACTTTTCTGTATAATAATGATATAATTTCCTTGCATTTGCAGATGGCTTTGAGAGCTCATGAAGAATTAAGCTGCACTGTGGAAAAGTACAATATAGAAAATTAGTGCTTTGAATTAGCCCCAATGGGTCTCTTTTAAGAACATTTGGAGGAACGACTCAAATGACAAATGGTCTCTTTTGGACGGCACGATGGCGCAGCGGTAGAGTTGCTGCCTTACAGCGCCAGAGACCCGGGTTCGAACCTGACTACGGGTGCTGTGTGTGCGTGCATTCTCCCCGTGACAGCGTTGGATTTCTCTGGGTGCTCCAATTTCATCCTGCCACGTGCCGGTTTGTCGGGTAATTGGCCTCTGTAAATCGCCACTCGTGTCTAGGAGTTGTAGTACGTACGGGTTATCGATGATCGGCATGGACTCGGTGGGCCAACTGGCCTGTTGCCATGCTGTATCTCCAAACTAAACTCTAAACTAAACATTGAAAAGTACAGTACATGAACAACACTACTGACTACGGGTGCTGTCTGTTCGGAGTTTGTACGTTCTCCCTGTGACCGCGTGGATTTACTCTGGGCACTCCTCTTTGTTCCCACGCTCCAAAGACGTGCAGGTTTGTAGATCTATTGTCTTCGGTAAAGATTTGTAAGTTGTCCCTAGTGTGTGGAATGATGCTATTGTACGGGGTGGTCGCTGGTCGGTGCGGACTCGGTGGGCCAAAGGGCCTGTTTCCGCGCAGTGCCTCGAAACTAAACTAAACTCTCCGAACCCTCTGTTCCACCCAATATTCCATTTGGTTTCAATCAACTTTCAACTGATGATGCCCAGCGTAAAAACTAAGAGCCCAAAAGCCTTGAAGAGAGCCAGGGAAGATGTAACCTGGAATAATAACTTCCCGAAGAACACATTAGAGGTGGAGTCTCTCATTTCTTGGTGAGTGTTGCCAGATGTGGGAGAAGGCAGCTTCGTGTGCAGGGTGGGATGGAGCACCGAAGATAGACACAAAATACTGGAGTAACTCAGCGGGACAGGCGGCATCGCTGGAGAGAAGGAATGGGTGACGACTCGGGTCGAGACCCTTCCTGGTCTTGACCCAAAACGTCACCCATACCTTCTCTCCAGGGATGCCGCCTGTCCCGCTGAGTTACTCCAGTATTTTGCGCCTATCTTCGGTGTAAACCAGCATCTGCAGTTCCTTCCTACACATTTGGGCGGGAAAACCCATTTAAATCAAACCCTGAAGATGGACCTCATCAGAACAAAAGAACAGGCCCAGTGAGGGGGACCCTGGTCATAAAGTCATCCAGGGCAGAAACGGGCCCTTCGGCCTTCCCTGCCCACACCGACCAATATGTCCCATCTACACTAGTTCCACCGGTCCATGTTTGGCCCATATCCCTCAAAACCAGCCCAATCTATATACCAGTCTAAATGTACCTGCCTTAAACGTTTGGATGGTACCTGCCTCAACTACCTCATCCGGCAGCTCCATACACCCATCACCCTTTGTGTGAAAAGGTTACACGTCAGGTTCCTATTAAATCTTTTCCCACTTACCTTAAACCCATGTCCTCTGGTTCTTGGTTCCTCTACTCTGGGCAAGAGACTGTGTATCTTCCTGATCTATTTCATGATTTTATACACCTCTGTAAGATCGCCTCTCATCCTCCTGCGCTCCAAGGCATGGAGTCCTAAGCTGCTCAACCTCTCCCTTTTGCTCAGGCCCTCAGGTCCCGGCAACATCTTCGTAAATCTTCTCTGCACCCTTTCCAACTTGACAAGATCTTTCCTATAACATGGTGTTCAAAACTGAACACAATACTCTAAATGTGGCCTCACCAGATGTGGGAGAAGGCAGCTTTGTTTGCAGGTTGGGCTGGGAGCACCGATTTAAATCAAAACCTGAAGATGGACCTCATCGGGGCAAATGCACAGGCTCGGCAAGGGGATCAGTACGGGTGTCAGAGCTTATGGGGAGAAGGCAGGAGAATTGGTTTGAGGGGGGAGAGTTAGATCATCCATGATTGAATGGCGGAATAGACTTGGTGGGCCGAATGGCCTAATCCTGCTCCTATCACTTGTGAACTCATGAACTACGAACCCCGGTTTTATGCACGATGCATTCGAGCCTAAGTGGGGAGCTCATCAGCAATCACACACAGGTGTGCTTTCCATTATTTCTTGGCCTTTAAAGCGAAGACTCGTTAAAAGAAGTCACAGGAGAGCACATTTTCATTGAATCAGCCCTCAGGTATGCGGCAGAACCAAGTCACGGATATCATACTGTTGCAGCAAGGAAACTGGAACAGAATGAAATGAGATTAGTAAGAGAAAAAGCAGGTTGGAAATATTCACGAGCATGCCCTGCATATATGCATGTGGTGTTTGCTAAAATATTTGATTATTTTCGAGAAAATAGGGCAAAGGGCAAACTGTAAATATTAATCTCCACAGGTGGATGCATAGCAGAAGCCAGAGCTGGTAACGTCACAATGCATACCCAGTCTTCTCAACGATATTCGTGTATTTATTCTTGTTTGACATTTTGCTGTCCGCTGGTTAACCTGTGAGTTTTATTCCCATCGGGAGCACCGCTCGGGCCCACGGTGAGATGCTCAACTTTAGAAGAGAATCAGAGCATAAACATGACTTTCCTGAGTCAAAATGGCACTTTTCAGCAAGAGGGAATAATATCTAAACAGGGTAAATGGAGAAATTGAAGTGCTAATTCATGCCCCCAGTGTCTCATAGATTCAATAGACAATAGACAATAGACAATAGGTGCAGGAGTAGGCCATTCAGCCCTTCGAGCCAGCACCGCCATTCAATGCGATCATGGCTGATCACTCTCAATCAGTACCCCGTTCCTGCCTTCTCCCCATACCCCCTCACTCCGCTATCCTTAAGAGCTCTATCCAGCTCTCTCTTGAAAGCATCCAACGAACTGGCCTCCACTGCCTTCTGAGGCAGAGAATTCCACACCTTCACCACTCTCTGACTGAAAAAGTTCTTCCTCATCTCCGTTCTAAATGGCCTACCCCTTATTCTTAAACTGTGGCCCCTTGTTCTGGACGGAAGCAGGCCCTTCGGCCCAACTTGCCACACCGCCCAACGTGTCCCATCTACACTAGTTCCACCTGCCTGCGTTTGGGCCATATCCCTCTAAACCTGTCCTACCCACGTACCTGTTTAAATGTTTCTTAATCGTTGCTATACTACCTGCCTCAACTACCTCCTCCAGCAGTTCATTCCATACATTCATCATCATTTGTGTGAAAAAGCTACCCCCACCCCCCCCTTCCCACAGATTCCTATTAAATCTTTCCATCCTCACCTTAAACCTATGTCCTCTGGTTCTCGATTCACCTACTCTGCGCAAAAGACTATTCCTTTCATGATTTTATACACTCTTTGTGGGAATTCTATTTGTTTGCTGGTATTATTTTAAGCAGGTGTTTATTAATAGATCATTTCACATTTCTGATAGATAATGATAGAATAGATTAGGATAGATGTATATTAATAGATAACTTCAAATTCATCGATTCCTCTCATGATTTTGTACACCTCTATAAGATCATCCCTCATCCTCCTACACTCCAATAAATAAGTGTTGTGATAGCCCTGTCTCAACTGCCTCCTCTTGCAGCTCGTTCCATACACCCACAATCCTTTGTGTGAATAACTTACGCCTCAGGTTCCTATTAAATCTTTCCACCCTCACCTTAAACAATGTCCTCTAGTTCTTGATTCCCCTACTCTGGGCAAGAGACTCTGTGCGTCTAAGTTGACCATGCGCTCATTTCCAAGTGAGAAGTTTGTGAGTTTATATCTCAGATCGGTCACTCAAGCACAAACGTCAAGCTGACTCTTTAGAGTCGTAGAATCATAAGAGTCATTAGAACATGGAATCAGGCCACTCAACCTAACCAACGTACCAAGCAAAATGCCCCTTCTAAGCCTGTCCCATTTGCCTGCGTGTGGCCCATATCCCTCAAAACCTTTCCTCTCCATGTACCTGTCCAGGAGCCTTTTCAAGGGGGTGGCACAGTGGCGCAGATGTAGAGTTGTTGCCTTACAGCGCCAGAGGCTCGGGTTCGATCGGACTAAGGATGCTGTCTGTGCGGAGTTTGCACGTTCTCCCTATGACCACGTGGGTTGTCTCTGGGTGCTCCGGTCTCCTTCCACACTCCAAAGACGTACAAGTTTGAAGGTAAATTAGCTTCGATAAAAATTGTAAATTGTGCCTAGTGTATATGATAGTGCAGGTGCATGGAGATCGCTGGCCGGCGCGGACTCTTGGGCCAAAGGGCCTGTTTCTGCGCTGTATCTCTAAATAAATGAAACAAACGTTGTTATGGTACCTGCTTCAACCATCTCTTCTGGCAACTCATTCCATATACCAATCACTCTCTGATTGGAAAATATACCCCTCAGGTTCAGAATAAATCTTGCCCCTCTCACCGTCAATGTAAATCCTCTGGCTTTTAATTCCCCTACACAGAGCAAATGATATGCATTTACACTAACTATTCCCCTGTAGGCTGGATAGCATGCAAGAAAAAAGCTTTTCACTGTACCAGTGACAGTAATAACAAACAAAAATAAACTAAAGGGTTTGCTGAGATTGCCATGTGAACTACATGTTTGATTAGACAATAGACAATAGACAATAGGTGCAGGAGTAGGCCATTCAGCCCTTCGAGCCAGCACCGCCATTCAATGAGATCATGGCTGATCACTCTCAATCAGTACCCCGTTCCTGCCTTCTCCCCATACCCCCTCACTCCGCTATCCTTAGCTGTTACACCGAGGAGCAACCTGACCAAAATGGTGTCTGTACCCCTCCCCCACACAGATGTTGCCTGACCCGTTGAGCACATTGTTTTTTGCTCAAGATTCCAGCATCTGCGGTATTTTGGGTCTCCCTGGAGAAGAACAATGGGGGACATGTTGGGTAGTCCTTCACTGCTCCAGTTTTATAATATTAAAACGACTGGTCAAAAAAGGCGTTTGGCAAATTGGCCTTCATCAGTCAGAGTATTGACTATAGACGTTTGGAGGTCATATTGCAGTTGTTTGGTGTTGTTTATATTTTATTTCGAACATGTAAAATAAAATAAGATAAAAACAAAACAAAATAAGAATAAAATGAAACGAACGATAAAACATACACAACTCGATGAATAAATTCTCATAAACAACGCAAATTAAATCTTACATGTTCGAAATGGAGTAGGAGGAAGTAAACACTTATTTATTCCCACCCCTTTCCCGCTACTCATCAATTAATTCACAAACTTTATCTCATCTACACATACACACACACACACACACACACACACACACACACACACACACACACACACACACACACACACACACACACACACACACACACACACATATATACATATATACATATATAAATACATACATATACATGCACAAACATATACATGCATAATTCCATACATATGCCACATACATACATACATATACACACATATATGCACACACGCAAACATACATATATGCAGTTTATAACCAATTATCCAAATTCTATGTACAATGCGAATATCACACTGTGTCAATAAACTAAAACTTAACCATCATCACAGCCCTTCCTCATTCTTATACCTCTAGAAAATATATATTTTTGTACATCTTCTTGAACTGAGTAATGTGTGTGCTTTGCTTGAGTTCCACACCCAAATCATTCCACAATTTCACCCCACAGATTGAAATACACATACTCTTCAGAGTTGTACGAACACAAAGTTGTATAAGACATTGGTGAGGTCGCATTTAGAGTATTGTGTTCAGTTCTGGGCACCATGTTATAGGAAAGATGTTGTCAAGCTGGAAAGGGTATAGAGAAGATTTACAAGGATGTTGCCAGGGTTAGAGGTTCTGAGCTATAGGGAGAGGTTGAGTACGCTGGGGCTCTATTACTTGGAGCGCAGGAGGATATGGGGTGATCTTATAGAGGTGTACAAAATCACGAGTGGAATAGATTGGGTCTCTTGCCCAGAGCAGGTGAATCGAGGACCAGAGGATAGGTTTAAGGTGAAGGGGAAAAGATTTAATTGGAATCTGAGGAGTAGAATTTTCACACAAAGGGTGGTGGGTGTATGGAACAAGCTGCCAGAGGAGGTAGTTGAGGCAGGGATTATCCCAACATTTAAGAAACAGTAGACAGGTACATGGATGGGACAGGTTTGGAGGGATATAGACCAAGCGTGGGCGGGTGGGACTAGTGTAGCTGGGACATGTTGGCCGGTGTGGGCAAGTTGGGCCGAAGGGCCTGTTTCCACATTGTATCACTCTATGGCTATGACTATTTGTTTTGATGGAGAACAGATTTTTCTTTAAAGTTTAATGTTGATTTGGATGCAAAACAAAGCTTTTCACTATACCTCGACACACATGACTTAATAAACCTAACCCTAAACTTCAGCCTTTTTCCCAGGGTGCAATACTTTAGGGCAGAGCCTTAAGGTGAGAGAGGCAAAGTTTAATGGAGAAGTGTGGGGCAAATATTTTACACAGAGGATGGTGGGGGCTTGGAACGTATTGCAGGAGTGTTAGTGGAGGTAGGTACGATAGTGGCGTTTAGGTGGCTTTTAGACAGGCACATGGAAGTGTATGGAATAAAGGGATATGGATCATGTACAGGCAGATGAGATCAGTCTAACTTGGCATCATGTTCGGCACAAACATTGTGGGCTGAAGGGCCCCTGCCAGTGCAGCACTGTTCTATGCTCTGTGTTCTATGTTTAATTTAAACTTTAGACTTAAGACTTTAGAGATACAACGTGGAAACAGGCCCTTTGGCCCATTGTGTCCATGCCAACAATCGATCACCCTGCACACTAACACTATCTACATGCGAGGGACAATTCATAAATGTTTTACCAAAGCCAATTAACCTACAAACCTGAGCATCTTTAGGGTGTGTGAGGAAACTGGAGCACCTGGAGAAAACCCACTTGGTCACAGGGAAAAGGTGCCCACTCCGTACACACATCACTCGTAGTCAGGATCAAACCTGGGTCTCTGGCGCTGTAAGGCAGCAACTCTACCGTAGCACCACTGTGCCGCCTTGTTCTGAACCCTATTCAAGATTGATTTAGTTTAGTTTATTGTCACCGAGGTACAGTGAAAAGCTTTTTGTTGCCAGTATCCAGTTAGCGGAAAGACAATACATGATTACAATCGAGCCGTGCACAGTGTCGCCAAGAGTGAGATGAACAGATTATCAGAACACAGGGGAATCAATGGTTAATGGGAATTGATTAGGGAAGTGAAATTTATGTCAGCAATCAGATCGGATCTTATTGAATGGCAGTGAAGGATACAGGGCCAGAAAGCCAACTTCAGTTCTTATCTCTACTTATGTTGCTAATGAGCTACAGGAACCAATGCCAAGTCTACTTTGGATTTCAGTATTTGTACACAAGTACCTTGATATCAAAAACTGGCAATGCACACAAACCAGAAAAACACTCCAGCCAATGTTGACGTGAACATATATTGCACATTTACCTCAGTGTTTGCCTAATAGATCATAGCAAATTTAAAAGAGAGTCAATACTTTTATTAAAATAGCAGTTCTGAATGTGTCTTACCAATAATAATTGCTCCGTTGATTGTGTGGCCTATGCTCTGTCAAGGCCGAGATTTTCATGATGATTGGTACAGTTCAGCTGTAACATGCTTTGATAGAAAGATTATATTTATTGTGCAAAAATATATCAACTGTCCACAGCAAGAACATAGAATTATAGGATATAGAACATGGAACATAGAACATAGAATGTAGAACGTAGAACTTAGAATGTAAAACATAGAACATAGAACATGCAATGTAGAACATAGAATGTAGAACATAGAACATAGAACAGAACATAGAACAGAACATAGAACATAGAACATAGAATGTAGAACATACAATGTAGAACATAGAATGTAGAACATAGAACATAGAATGTAGAACATAGAACATAGAATGTAGAGTTTAGAACATAGAATGTAGAACATAGAACATAGAATGTAGAGCATAGAACATAGAATGTAGAACATAGAACATAGAATGTAGAGCATAGAACATAGAATGTAGAACATAGAACATAGAATGTAGAGCATAGAACATAGAACATAGAACACAGAATGTAGAATAGACAATAGACAATAGACAATAGGTGCAGCAGTAGGCCATTCGGCCCTTCGAGCCAGCACCACCATTCAATGTGATCATGGCTGATCATTCTCAATCAGTACCCCGTTCCTGCCTCCTCCCCATACCCCCTGACTCCGCTATCCTTAAGAGCTCTATCTAGCTCTCTCTTGAATGCATTCAGAGAATTGGCCTCCACTGCCTTCTGAGGCAGAGAATTCCACAGATTCACAACTCTCTGACTGAAAAAGTTTTTCCTCATCTCAGTTCTAAATGGCCTACCCCTTATTCTTAAAATGTGGCCCCTTGTTCTGGACTCCCCCAACATTGGGAACATGTTTCCTGCCTCTAACGTGTCCAACCCCTTAATAATCTTATACGTTTTGATAAGATCTCCTCTCATCCTTCTAAATTCCAGTGTATGTAGAACATAGAACGTAGAACATAGAACATAGAACATAGAACATAGAATGTAGAACATAGAACATAGAACATAGGATGTAGAACATAGAACACAGAACATAGAACACAGAACATAGAACATAGAACATAGAATATAGAACATAGAACATAGAATGTAGAACATAGAACATGAGATTAGAAGGTAGAAGAATACATAGAAACGTAGAATGTGGGAGGAAACCGAAGATCTCGGAGAAAACCCATGTGGTCACGGGGAGAACGTACAAACTCTGTACAGGCAGCACCCATAGTCAGGATCGAACCCGGGTCTCCGGCACTGTAAGGCAGCAACTCTACCACTGCTCCACTATGCTGTACTTTATATTGTTTTGGACTGTGTAGTGACCTTGTATCTGTGATTTTATCGATAAACCAACTTCTTGCAGTTCCTTCATTCTTCACCTTACTGAGTTTACTTCAGTGGTAAGCAGTTTTTTTTTGTTTGACATCCGCATCCACTGTAAAACTGTAAATTAACCAATGAAGTGTTAAAATCTGTTGCAACAATAAATGTGTCTGTAATGAATTAAGTCAATCAAATGCAAATTACAATAGGATGTATTAATTCACTGACCTGCCTGTGGCTACACTGCCTGACAGTTACTGATGAGCCTGTTTCCAGGGGAGCTAATTTGTAGAAAACCATTACCACTTGCATCTTTGCTTGCCAAACAAATATCAGGAAAGCACTTCTTAGGGAGATGAAGGGAACTTTCTTCATGCCTGGGGATTAAAGCAGTGTGAAGCCAGGCTGGATTGCACTACCCATAACTCAGGGCCAATGTTGCATACATCGTATAGTATTCTCTCTCTCTCTCTCTCTCTCTCTCTCTCTCTCTCTGGAGAGGGGAGGGAGGGGAGAAGGAGAGGGGGAGAAGGGGAGAGAGAGGGAGAGAGGGAGGGAGAGAGGGCAAGGGAGAAGGAGAGGGGAGGGAGGGAGAAGGCGAGAGAGAGAAGGAGAGGGAGAGAGGGATAGAGAGAGAGAGAGATTGAGAGAGAGAGAGAGAGAGAGAGAGAGAGAAATCAAAGTAACCACACATTGGAGCAGGAGTACACCATTTCACCTCCACCCTATCCTCTACTTCATTAGGTTAACCTGTTGGATCTGCTTTGCTCCTCTTGTTCTAACCTCTGCACAAACTGAGGAACAGAAAACACAAACAACTTCAGATACTGGAATCTTGGGCCATCTGCTCATTAACCCCCCCCCACATCACCTGCATCCACCCATTAGTTGCCAGGCTTTGTCAGGCTCCCACCTCTTTTCGAGCTTTCCCCCTCCCTACTCCCTTCAGCCTGAAGAATAGGCCCGACACATCGCCTGCCTATTCCCCCACAGATGCTGCCTGACCCGCTGAGCTCCTCTGGCTGAACATTTCTGTTCAGTCGGCAGGGACAACCCTGAACTTTCTCGTTGCCTGCCACTCTCACAAACTTCTACAGATGCACAGTGGAAAGCATGTTGTTATCAGGATGCATCACAGCTTGGTTTGGGAACAGCTCCATCCAAGACATTCTCCATCCAAGAAATTGCAGAGAATTGTGGGCACAGCCCAGACCATCACACAAACCAACCTCCCTTCTACTGACTCCATTTATACCTCACGCTGCCTCGGCAAGGCCAGCAGCATAATCAAGGACGAGTCGCACCCTGGCCACTCCCTCTTCTCCCCTCTCCCATCAGGCAAAAAATATCGAAGTGTGAAAACGCACACCTCCAGATTCAGGGACAGTTTCTTCCCAGCTGTTATCAGGCAACTGATTCATCCTACCACAACCAGAGTGCAGTGCTGAACTACTATCTACCCCATTGGAGACCCTCGAATTCTCATTGATTGGACTTTACTGACTTTATCTTGCACTAAACATTATTCACAATGTTCCCTTTACTGTGTATCTGTACATTGTGAGTGGCTCGATTGTAATCGTGTATCAAGGGGTTGGACACGTTAGAGGCAGGAAACATGTTCCCAATGTTGGGGGAGTCCAGAACCAGGGGCCACAGTTTAAAAATAAGGGATAGGCCATTTAGAACTGAGATGAGGAAAAACATTTTCAGTCAGAGAGTTGTGAATCTGTGGAATTCTCTGCCTCAGAAGGCAGTGGAGGCCAATTCTCTGAATGCATTCAAGAGAGAGCTGGATAGAGCTCTTAAGGATAGCGGAGTCAGGGGGTATGGGGAGAAGGCAGGAACGGGGTACTGATTGGGAATGATCAGCCATGATCACATTGAATGGCGGTGCTGGCTCGAAGGGCCAAATGGCCTCCTCCTGCACCTATTGTCTATTGTCTATTGTCTATTGTCTTTTGTCTATTGTCTATTGTCTTTCCGCTGTCTGGTTAGCACGCAACAAAAGCTTTTCACTGTACCTCGGTACACGTGACAATAAACACAACTGAAGCTCACGTTCTGGCATCAAAGTGGCTCTGCACAGTGGTTCACAACATGATTAGCCTATTGTGCTTGCATCCCATAGACGTTCAACAACACTTCCATTGATACACCATTCGCTTGATCCACAGTGGAGGTGTGTTGCACAGATCAGAGGTCATCTCAGTCCCTGACACCCCAACCAAGAAGCTCCAAGAAGTCCCAGACTGCACACGTTAATTTCCCAAATGGCAACATTTAGCTTAGTTTAGTTTTGCCCTTCGGCCCACCGAGTCCCCGCCGATCAGCGATCCCCGCACATTAACACTGTCCTACACACACGAGGGACAATTTACATTTATACTAAGTCAATTAAACCTACAAACCTGTACGTCTTTGGAGAAAGGTAGACACAAAACGCTGGAGTGACTCAGCAGGTCAGGCAGCATCTCTGGAGAGAAGGAATGGGTGACGTTTCGGGTCGAGACCCTTCTTCAGACTGATGTCAGGGGAGGGTGCGGGACAAAGACAGGAGGTAGTCGGAGATAGGAAGACTAGTGGGAGAACTCGGAAGGGGGAGGGGATGGAGAGGGAAAGCAGGGACTATCTGAAGTGAGAGAAGTCAATGTTCATACCGCTGGGGTGCAAACTACCAAAGCGAAATATGAGGTGCTGTTCCTCCAATTTGCGCTGGGCCTCACTCTGGCAAAGGAGGAGGCCCAGGACAGAAAGTGTAGGCAGCATCTCTGGAGAAAAGGAATAGGTCTATTGAGACACAAAAAGCTGGAGTAACTCAGCGGGTCAGACAGCATCTCTGGTGAGAAGGAATAATCCTTTTCTTCAGAGATACTGTCAGACTCATTGTGTCTAAATGTTAATTGTCCCTAGTGTGTGTAGGATAGTGTTAATGCACAGGGTTTGCTGGTCATACGGACTTGGTGGGCCAAAATGCCTGTTTCCGCGCTGTGTCTCTAAAATTAAAACTAAAAACATTTTGCCTTTAATACCCAATTGGGAAGAGCTACAGGTAGCTACAGGTAGCTACAGGTAGCAGAGAGCAAAAATTATAGATGCTAACCTACCCTCCTGTGTGAAACAAAATTAAATCTGTTACCCACAGAGGTACTCTCCAATGAAAAAGATCAGAGTATTTGGTGAATATTGATGAGTAAATTCATTAAATTTCCAATCAGACTCGTGAGAAAAATATTCATCTTGAGTACAAAGAGCATTGCTAGATAAACAGAGGTTGAATATTATGCCAACCTTTTGAGAAACAGCCCTTGGCGGAGCAACTGAGTTCACTTATTCATCAATAAATGAATTCTTGTTCTCTCTCTCTGTTCCCATTATTTCAATACAGCCCAGAGTTTTGTTTCAATCCCAACAGGTGTCCCTGCCTCCCCATACGAGTGTACGAACTGCACTGGGTCTTCTGCCAAGAGATAGATCGGGGCACATAAAAGGAAGTCATCAACACCATCATCAAAAATGGCTTTAGCAAAGGTACTAGAGGAACAAGATGGACAACTCCGTTGAAATCGCCTACACTGAAGTGTGGTACGCAAAGGAGCGTAACGTCCGCCATTTCAGTAGGCAAAACCCGCCGTCCGTTAAGCCTCTCGCAGTGTAATCAGTGTTTTGGGGGAACAGTACGTGTGATGATACCATAAAAATGCAGAAGATATCTCATCTATCAATTCACAGATTTTTGTTATTTTTCTTTTTAAATGTTTCTGCAAGTTTCTCCGTACTAAAATGGCGCCGTGACATACTACGGTTTTTAGGGTCGAGTGGTCTATCTTGCTCCTCTAGTATCTTTGGGCTTTAGTGACGGCACGGCGGTAGAGTTGCTGCCTTACAGGGCCGGAGACCCGGGTTCGATCCTGACTACTGGTGCTGTCGGTCCGGAGTTTGCACATTATCCCCGTGACCGCGTGCTTTTTCTCCGGTTGCACCGGTCTCCTCCCACTCTCCAAAGACAATAGACAATAGGTGCAGGAGGAGGCCATGTGATCATGGCTGATCATTCTCAATCAGTACCCCGTTCCTGCCGTCTCCCCATACCCCCTGACTCCGCTATCCTTAAGAGCTCTATCTAGCTCTCTCTTGAATGCATTCAGAGAATTGGCATCCACTGCCTTCTGAGGCAGAGAATTCCACAGATTCACAACTCTCTGACTGAAAAAGTTTTTCCTCATCTCAGTTCTAAATGGCCTACCCCTTATTCTTAAACTGTGGCCCCTTGTTCTGGTCTCCCCCAACATTGGGAACATGTTTCCTGCCTCTAATGTGTCCAACCCTTTAATAATCTTATACGTTTCGATAAGATCCCCTCTCATCCTTCTAAATTCCAGTGAATACAAGCCTAGTCGCTCCAGTCTTTCAACATATGACAGTCCCACCATTCCGGGAATTAACCTAGTAAACCTACGCTGCACGCCCTCAATAGCAAGAATATCCTTCCTCAAATTTGGAGACCAAAACTGCACACAGTACTCCAGGTGCGGTCTCACTAGGGCTCTGTACAACTGAAGACGTACAGGTTTGTAGGCTACTTGGCTTTGGTAAGAATTGTAAATTGACCCTAGTGTGTAGGATAGCGCTAGTTCGCGGGGATCGCTGGTTGGCGCGGACTCGGTGGGCCAAAGGGATTGTTTCCGCGCTGTTTCTCTAAACTAAACTAAACTAAACTAAACTAAACCAGGAGCCCCAACTCCTAGAACCGCAGGAGGAGGTCAATTGACCATTCTGCCCAAAACAGGTTTTATAACATAGAACAATACAGCACAGAAACAGGCCCTTCGCTCCACAATGTCTGTGCCAAACATGTTGCCAGGTTAAACTAATCTTCACCAGGTTAATTCCCGGGATGGCGGCACTGAAATATGATGAAAGAATGGGTCGACTGGGCTTGTATTCACTGGAATTCAGAAGGATGAGAGGCGATCTTATAGAAACATATAAAATTCTTAAGGGATTGGACAGGCTAGATGCAGGAAAAAATGTTCCCGATGTTGGGGGAGTCCGCAACCAGGGGGTCACAGTTTAAGAATAAGTGGAGGCCATTTAGAACTGAGATGAGGAAAAACTTTTTCACCCAGAGAGTTGTGAAATCTGTGGAATTCCCTGCCACAGAAGGCAGTGGAGGCCAATTCACTGGATGTTTTCAAGAGAGAGTTAGATTTAGCTCTTAGGGCTAATGGAATCAAGGGATATGGGGAGACAGCAGGAACGGGGTACTGATTCTGGATGATCAGCCATGATCATATTGAATGGCGGTGCTGGCTCGAAGGGGCGAATGGCCTACTCCTGCACCTAATTTCTATGTTTCCTCTTCCAACACATGATCCATATCCCTCCATATTCCATTCCATGCCATTCCCTCTGTATATATTCATGCCTCTTAAATGCCACTGTTCTATCTGCCTCCACCACTACCACTGGCTGCGAGTTTCAGTTACTCTCCAAGCTCAGTGTAAATTTTGTTGTGCTTTTGTTGGCACCAGAAACGTGGAGGCTCTTTGTGCACTGCCTGGGTGAGGTCGGCCCCCTTTTCCGGGGTTACGTCTGCGCCTGGGTGGTGTTAGAGAGGGGCTACGCGCTGTCCAGAGGCACCCCGGGGGATTTCCGGGACCGTTGGGCACCGCGGGGGGTTGAATGCACCCTTGACAAGGAGTGTAAGATAGTTGTATAATAGTTTATTGTTTGTCTTGTATTATGGTGGTGGGTTCTGTTTTGGTTTTATGGTATTGTATATATTATTTTAATATTTGAATGAATATTTTTGATTAATAACAAAAAATTGGTGAGGTTGGTTGTATCATTTTACTGGATTGTGCGCAAAACAAAGAATTTCATTGTACCTAGTTACATGTGACAATGAAGCATCATCATCATTGAATGACATAATAAGTATCTTTCCTGTGTGCAGTTTTGGTCTCCAAATTTGAGGAAGGATATTCTTGCTATTGAGGGCGTGCAGCGTAGGTTTACTAGGTTAATTCCCGGAATGGCGGGACTGTCATATGTTGAAAGACTGGAGCGACTAGGCTTGTATACACTGGAATTTAGAAGGATGAGAGGGGATCTTATCGAAACGTATAAGATTATTAAGGGGTTGGACACATTAGAGGCAGGAAACATGTTCCCAATGTTGGGGGAGTCCAGAACCAGGGGCCACTGTTTAAGAATAAAAGGTAGGCCATTTAGAACAGAAATGAGGAAAAACTTTTTCAGTCAGAGACTTGTGAATCTGTGAAATTCTCTGCCTCAGAGGGCAGTGGAGGCCAATTCTCCTAATACATTCAAGAGAGAGCTAGATAGAGCTCTTAAGGATAGCGGAGTCAGGAGGTATGGGGAGAAAGCAGGAACAGGGTACTGATTGAGAATGATCAGCCATGATCACATTGAATGGCGGTGCTGGCTCGAAGTGCCGAATGGCCTACTCATGCACCCATTGTCTATTGTCTATTGTCTATTGTCTATTGTCTATTTTGCTTCTTTCACAGATTATTATTCCTGTGGTTCCTCACCTTAAACCGTTGTCCTCTGGTTCTCGATTTCCCTACTCTGGGCAAGAGACTCTGTGCGTCTGCCCGATCTATTTTTCTCATGATTTTATACACCTCTATAAGACCAGACTAAGTAAGTAACGAAGATTTTGAAACAAATGCGCAGGAAGGAACTGCAGATGCTGGTTTAAACCGAAGATAGACACAAAATGCAGGAGTAACTCAGCAGGACAGGCAGTTTCTTTGGATAGAAGGAATGGGTGATGTTTCGGGTCGAGTCTACCCGAAGCATCACCCATTCCTTCTCTCCAGAGACGATGCCCGTTACTCCAGTTACTCCAGCATTTTGTGTCCATTTTGAAACAAATGTTGGCCTCTTTAGCTTTTCATAAGAGTACTGCTATCTCCCCTGCCCAACCTTTAATTATCAGACTTTGTCAGAAGTGATCTACAAACCTTGGAAGCAGCTTCTTTGCAAACATACAATGCAGGCGCTCTGCATGCTTCCAGTTAGTATAATAAACAGCTCAGCGTGCACTGTTTGTACAGGTGAGATCTCCTGCTGACTGGCCACCCATAAATCAGACCTATTTAGAAGCGGTGAAAAGGTTTGTGGGTGTTGGGGGTGGGGGGGGGGGGGGCGGAGAGGGTGGAGGGGATAGTAGGTGGGACGGGAGGGGAGATGTGGAATTAATGTCAAGACCTGGAGGGGAAAATACATGGCGTGGTGTGTGTGACCTCCCTTGAACCCAAGGTCACGAACCTGTGGAAAGGAAAATGTTAAGTTGCGGTGAGTTTTGTGGCAGGGCTGCAATTGAACCCATCAGTTCTAATCAGCCTCATCAATCTCCAAGCTCCAGTAAGAATGATGTACGGGCTTGCTATTCCTTTCTAAGCTAATTGAAAGTTAAATGCAGCCGTCTTTTACTTTTTACATCGTGTAATATTTCTTTTTCTCAAGGCTCCACCTACACGACCTTTAGCTCACAGTGGGTACCTCGTGAAAGTTACGACTGTTGGCAAGATAGATACCGTCTGACAAGCTTTGGGCACCGAATGGCATTGTTTCTGTCTGATTAACATTCTAGTAACTATGCACACCATGATCCAATCTTCCAATATTACTTTTTAGCAAGACTTAGTCATAGAGCCATACATCGTAGAAACAGGCCCTTCGGCCCAACTTGCCCACACGGACTAACATATCCCACCTACACTAGTCCCACCTGCCTACTTTTGGCCCATATGCCTCTAAACCTGTCCTGTCCACGTACCTGTCTAAATGTTTCTTAAACGTTGCGATAGTACCTGCCTCCTCCGGCAGCTCGTTCCATACACCCACCACCCTTTGCGTGAAAAGTTACCCTGAGGTTCCTATTAAATCTTCCCCCCCCACCTTAAATCTATGTCCTCTGGTCCTCGATTCCCCTACTGTGGGCAAGAGTCTCTGTGCGTCTACCCGATCTATTCCTCTCATAATTTTGTGTGAATTTTATTTGTTTTCTGGTACTATTTAAACCAGATGTTTATTGATAAATAATTTCAAATTTCTGATAGATAATGAGAGAATAGATTCGGATAGATGTCCATTAATAGACGATTTCAAATTTCAATATAAAAAATTTAAATTTAGAAAAAATATTAAAAATAAGTCACCACTTTTATTAAATGATAGGTCAAGTCATTTTCTATAGTTTTGTCATATGCCTCGTATAAAAGTCAGAAAGACATGATGCAGGTTTATGGGGGCTTTAGTTAGGTCACAGTTGGAGCATTGCAAGCAATTCAGGTCACCACATTACAGGAAGGATGTGAGGGCTTTGGAAAGGGTGCAGAGGGGATTTACCAGAATGATGCCTGGATTCGGGGTTATTAGATGCAGGGTGAGGTTGGACAGTCTTGGGTTGTTTTCTCTGGAGTACCAGAGTTTGTGGGGAGACCTGACAGAAGTTATATATATTTATGAGAGGCAGAGATAGGGTAGACAGTCAGAACCCTTTTCCTTCAGTGGGGAAAATCGAATGCTAGAGTATCTAAAATGTACTGAAGGTAGACACACAATGCTGGAGTAACTCAGCGGGTCAGGCAGCATCTCGGGAGAGAAGGGATGGGTGACATTTCGGGTCGAGGCCCTTCTTCAGACTGATGTCACGGGAGGGGGCGGGACAAAGATAGGATGTAGTCGGAGGCAGGAAGACTAGTGGGAGAATAAGAAAATAACTGCAGATGCTGGTACAAATCGATTTATTCACAAAGTGCTGGAGTAACTCAGCAGGTCAGGCAGCATCTCGGGAGAGAAGGAATGGGTGACGTTTCGGGTCGAGACCCTTCCAGCATCTCGGGAGAGAAGGAATGGGTGACGTTTCGGGTCGAGACCCTTCTTCAGACTGAAGAAGGGTCTCGACCCGAAACGTCACCCATTCCTTCTCTCCCGAGATGCTGCCTGACCTGCTGAGTTACTCCAGCACTTTGTGAATAAATAGACTAGTGGGAGAACTGGGAAGGGGGAGGGGACAGAGAAAGGAAAGCAGGGACTACCTGAAGTTAGAGAAGTCAATGTTCATACCTCTGAGGTGTAAGCTACCCAAGCGAAATATGAGGTGCCGTTCCTCCAATTTGCGCTGGGCCTCACTCTGACAATGGAGGAGACCCAGGACAGAAAGGTCAGATTGGGAATGGGAGGGGGGTAGAGGCAGATATGATACTGGCACTTTAGAATCTTTTGGATAGGCACATGGATATGCAGGGAATATAGGAATGTGGATAATGTGCAGGAAGACAAGAGTTGGTCTTAGCATCATGTTCAGCACAGACATTGTGGGCCAAAGGGCCTGTTTCTCTGCTGTCCTGTTCTATGTTCGATGATCTCAATAGACAATAGGCAATCGGTGTAGGAGTAGGCCATTCGGCCCTTCGAGCCAGCACCGCCATTCAATGTGATCATGGCTGATCATTCTCAATCAGTACCCTGTTCCTGCCTTCTCCCCATACCCCCTGACTCCGCTATCCTTAAGAGCTCTATCTAGCTCTACAAATGTTTAACCCAGCTGAAGTTTAGTTTAGTTACTTAGAAACTGCAGATGCTGGTTTAAACTGAAGATAGACACAAAGTGCTGGAGTAACTCAACGGGACAGGCTGCATCTCTGGAAAGAAGGAATGGGTGGCATTTCAGGTCAAGACCTTTCTTCAGATGAAGCGTGAAAACAGGCCCTTCGACCCAGCAAGTCCGCACCATCCAGCAATTCCCGTACACGAGCACTATCCTACAGACACCAGAGACAATATACAATTTTGCTGAAGCCAAACCTGTCCGTCTTTTGAGTGTCAGAGGAAACCGGAGCCCCCGGAGAAAACCCACACAGCTCACGGGGAGAATCATAAGATTACAAGATCATAAATTCATAAGTGATAGGAGTAGAATTAGGCCATTCGGCCCATCGAGTCTACTCTGCCATTCAATCATGGCTGATCTATTTCTCCCCCCTGACCCAATTCTCCTGCCTTCTCCCCATAACCTCTGTCACCCGTACCAATCAATCAGAATGTACAAACTCGCTACTGACTGCACCCCGAGTCAAGATCGAACCTGGGTCTCTGGCGCTGTCGGACAGCAACTCTACCACTGCGCCACCCTCGTGGAATCTGGTATCTAAAACTAGGACCCCTTTGAACTGCACAGGAGGCAAGTGCAACTGGTATTGGATCTTCTTGCACATGTGTAGGGTTGGCAATCAAAAACACATTTCTGTACTGTAGAGAAACTCTGAAGAGAAAATGCTTCCTGAAGATGGATCACAACCCAAAACGTCACCTATTTCTTTTCCCCAGAGGTGTTGTCTGAGCCGTTGAGTTACTCCAGCACTTTGTGTCTATCTTCAGGTTAAACCAGCATCTGCAGTTCCTTCCTGCACAATGTGTGCCTTGTGTAGTAAAACCGTATTTCCCTTCTTTGAACATACTATGCATAGTGTATGGAGAAAGGCTCTCTGCTCCTGCAACCCTCCCCCAATCCCACCCCCCTCCTTCCCCTCCCCCAACACACCTCTCTAGGAATAGAGCAACAAATAAGAAGATAGCATGCATTTCAGTAGTCTTGAAGAAGTAAATGTCTTGTAGTCATGTTGTTCCAACCAAACACATTGTTACACTACAGTGGAGGCCAGCTAATTGACCGTGTCCAGCTTCTTCAGAGATAGATATGAATCATGAGATGCTTAGTGTGCTGCTTCCAATAACAAATGCTTTATTTTGGAAAGAACATGCCAAGGATGTGTGCCAATTATCTGCAATCTCCTCATTTAGCCACACGCGTAACAATGGATATATTTATTATAATGATATGAATAACATGTCAACAAGGCCCTTAAAAAATACCAAAACAGGAAGGTGTAATATCTTGGGCTTAAATCTTTCAGAGGTCATTCAATTGTAGAAAAGTTTACTTTATTGTTACGTGTACCGAGGTACAGTGGAAAGCTTTTGTTGCGTGCTAACTAGTCAGCGGAAAGACAGTACATGATTACAATCGAGCCATCCAGAGTGTACAGATACATGATGAAAGGATTCTCTGGAATAACATTTAGTGCAAGACAAAGCCAGTAAAGTCCAATCAGAGATAGTCCAAGGGTCTCCAATGAGGTAGATAGTAGTTCAGGACTGCTCTCTAGATGTTGGTAGGATGGTTCAGTTGCCTGATAACAGTTGGGAAGAAACTGTACCTGAAAGTGTCCCTGAAAGACTGGAGCGACTAGGCTTGTATACACTGGAATTTAGAAGGATGAGAGGAGATCTTATCGAAACGTATAAGACTATTAAGGGGTTGGACACGTTAGAGGCAGGAAACATGTTCCCAATGTTGGGGGAGTCCAGAACAAGGGGCCACAGTTTAAGAATAAGGGGTAGGCCATTTAGAACGGAGATGAGGAAAAACGTTTCCAGTCACAGAGTTGTGAATCTGTGGAATTCTCTGCCTCAGAAGGCAGTGGAGGCCAATTCTCTGAATGCATTCAAGAGAGAGCTGGATAGAGCTCTTAAGGATAGCGGAGTCAGGGGGTATGGGGAGAAGGCAGGAACGGGGTACTGATTGAGAATGATCAGCCATGATCACATTGAATGGCGGTGCTGGCTCGAAGGGCCGAATGGCCTCCTCCTGCACCTATTGTCTATTGTCTATTGAACCTATTCATGAAAGAAAATGTCCATTGACTGGAACAAAAAAAAATCACATAGTGAACACTGAATGCAGGGGTTGCATGGTGGCGCAGCGGTAGAGTCGCTGCCTTACAGCGCCAGAGACGCAGGTTCAATCCTGACCGCGGGTGCTGTCTGTACGGAGTTTGTATGTTGGGGGAGTCATGGGTTTTCTCTGGGTGCTCCGGTTTCCTCCCACATTTCAAAGACATACAGATTTGTAGGTTATTTGGCTTCGGTAAAATTAGAAATTCTCCCTCGCGTGTTGCCTAATGTGAGTGTACGGGGTGATTGCTGGTTGGCACGGACTCAATGGCCAGAAGGGCCTGTTACCACACTGTATCTCTAAAGTCTATAGACAATAGACAATAGGTGCAGGAGTAGGCCATTCAGCCCTTCGAGCCAGCACCGCCATTCAATGCGATCATGGCTGATCACTCTCAATCAGTACCCCGTTCCTGCCTTCTCCCCTAATAAATGTCTAATAAAGTCAGTGCACTAGATTGGAACATGTGCATGCAGCAGGAATTGAATTGGAAGAACTGGGAAGTATGCTTGGTCAGAATGGCAGGGAGTGACTAGTGGGGTACCGCAAGGCTCAGTGCTGGCACCCCAGCTATTTACAATATATATTAATGATTTGGACGAGGGAATTGAATGCAATATCTCCAAGTTTGTGGATGACACGAAGCTGGGGGGCAGTGTTAGCTGTGAGGAGGATGCTAGGAGGCTGCAACGTGACTTGGATAGGTTAAGTGAGTGGGAAAATGCATGGCAGATGCAGTATAATGTGGATAAATGTGAGGTTATCCACTTTGGTGGCAAGAACAGGAAAGCAGACTATTACCTGAATGGTGGCCGATTAGGAGAAGGGGAGATGCAACGAGACCTGGGTGTCGTGGTACACCAGTCATTGAAAGTAGGCATGCAGGTGCAGCAGGCAGTGAAGAAAGCGAATGGTATGTTGGCATTCATAGCGAGGGGATTTGAGTATAGGAGCAGAGAGGTTCTGCTGCAGTTGTACAGGGCATTGGTGAGACCACACATGGAGTATTGCGTACAGTTTTGGTCTCCTAATCTGAGGAAAGACAGGATCGAACCCGGGTCTCTGGCGCTGCATTCGCTGTAAGGCAGCGATTCTACCGCTGCGCCACCGTGCCCGCCCATCTGGGAGTATTGATCAGGGACTTCAGAGGTTCCTTTTGGGGTCCCTATGGACTGCAGTAATTCAGGGGGAAAAACCAGCTCACCAACTATTAAGGACGAGCAATAAATGTTGTCCTCAGGAGAATAGGTAGTATAAATGTCCAGTACAAGTGAGTAATGTAAATCAGATATTAGTGTCCATAAAATGGTCACTATTGAGCCAAAATATTGGGTGAATCATTGGTGCGGCCACTCTTAGAACTTTGTGTTCTGTTCTGGTTACCGTTAAACAAAGAAGGATAATTGCAGCGATTTGCAGAAATAAAGGAGAACGAAGCCAACACGACCAAGGGTACTGGGATAAGTGGATTATGAGGAGAATTTATGTCAAATGATAAATATTTTCTTGGGAAAAAGAATATTGAGAAGATATATTGTTACTGCATTACCCGGTCGGTCTCTTTTACGATCCATAATGTAGATAATGTCAAGCTGAACAGAACAACAAATCGCAGTCTACATTTGAATTTAAATCTGCAGAAACATTAAAGTGACCACTGGTAAATCTATGGACCAGGTTTCTCGGGGGAATAGGTGGAAGAATATTCTGTTTATTCATTAAAATGGAAGTTGGATCAACTCTTTCAGCAAACAATATTCTCAAATAGAGCACATGAAACCTATATTCAGTGGGGCCTAACTATATTTTGATAATCGGCACGGTGGCGCAGCGGTAGAGTTGCTGCCTTACAGCGCTTACAGCGCCAGAGACCCGGGAGCAATCCTGGCCACGGGGGCTGCCGGTACGGAGTTTGTACGTTCTCCCCGTGACCCGCGTAGGTTTTCTCCAAGAACTTCAGTTTCCTTCCACACTTCAAAGACGCACAGGTTTGTAGGTTAATTGGCTTGGAATAAATGTTTTTGAAAATCGTCACAAGTGTGGGATAGTATTAGTGTGCGGGGATTGCTAGTCGGTGCGGATTCGTTGGGCCGAAGGGCCTGTTTCTGCGCTGTATCTCCAAACTAAACTAAACGTGAGGTATAAATGGAGTCGGTGGGGTGGGGGAGATGGGGTGAGACCCTCGGATTATCTTTAATTGGGCTTTACTGGACTTTATTTTGCACAAACGTTATTCCCTTTATCCTGTATCTGTACACTGTGGATGGCTTGATTGTAATCATGTATAGTCTTTCCGCTGACTGAATAACACGCAACTAAAAAGCTTTTGTCACTGAACTTCGGTACAGGTGACAATAAACTGAACTCAAGAAAACCAAAACTGAAAAGGAAATTATAAAAGAGGTTGCGCCACATTTCGAAAACTGTACTCGCTGTGTTAATTCACTTCAAACATGAACAAACTAAATTAGAGGTCATTTCTTTGTTGTCATGATTCCAATTTTCATTGACTAGGATGCCAGGAGGAAATATTCTGACCAATGCAATAACCTGACATAAAAACCTATGCCTGACTTATCTCTTTTTTCTCCTGGTACATCTGTCATACAGTATGGAGCCAAAACAATAATAAAATCAGTGCTGTTTTTTTGACTGACGTGGCATGTATCAGGACCGCATGGTGCAGGCTGGGGTACATTAGCTTTTCATTCTTTTGCTTGGAAGATGCCTTCCATATTCTACTTGCCTTAATGCTGAAGGCTTAACCCAAATATACAAGGGGCAGCACAGTGGCACAGTGGTACATTTACTGCTTAACAGCGTCAGAAATCCGGGTGCTGTCTGTATGGATTTCATACATCCTCCCTGTGACTGCGTGGGTTTTCTCTGGGTGCTCCAGTTTCCTCTCACATTCCAAAGGTGTGTATGTTTGCAGGTTCATTCGGCTTCTGTAAATTGGGAAAGTGCAGAACAAGGGTACAGGCGATCGTTGGTCGAAGCAGATTCAATGGGTCGAAGGGCATGTTTGCACACTGTATCTCTCAACTAAACTAAACTTACTTTCAGTTTAAACTGTTCTGCATTTTGCTTTGTGTGGTAGTCATCGTTCACATTCCAATCCAAATATAATTTTACACATTAGTGTTGTATGCAGAGGGTAGGACAGGTTCAGGAAAGATCCAAACAAACAGCAGCCAAGATCACCTTTTCACACGAGTTCTACGTTATTCTACTTTCTCATCCACTCCCAACACACAAGGGGCAATTTACAGAGGCCAATTAACCTCCAAACCCGCATGTCTTTGTCGATGTGGCACCTGGAAGAAACCCAGGCAGTCACAGGGAGAAGGTGCAAACTCCACACAGACAGCACCCGAGGTCAGAATCGAACCTGGGTCTCTGATGCTGTGTGGCAACAGCTCTTCCATCTGTACCACTGTCCTACCCCCTGTGCCACTGCTCGATCCTTGCCGTGTCCATGGAGTCAGACAAGGACTAATGTTGATTTATCTCCGTTCCTCATCTCAGTGGAAGATTTTCACAATAATAACGGATTTTTAAAAATAAAATCCAAGAATTGGGCAGTGCTGAGGTCCACAAACTCATCAGGAAGGCTGGCTCCATCCTGGGGGCAGAGTTGGATTCATGGGAGGTGGTCTTGGAGGGGAGGATGCTCCTCAAACTGCGGAGCATCCTGGACAATACAGCTCACCCCCTCCATGACACGCTGGTCAACCTGAGGAGCACCTTCAACAACAGACTGGTTCCACCAAGATGCAGCACAGAATACCACTGGAGATCCTTCTTCCCTGTGGCTATCAAACTTTACAACTCCTCCAAGGTATTTATTCACAAAGTGCTGGAGTAACTCAGCAGGTCGGGCAGCATCTCGGGAGAAAAGGAATGGGTGACGTTTCGGGTCGAGACCCTTCTTCAGACCAACTCCTCCCCTTTCTGTCGAGGTGTAGACTGACCCCCTACCTCCCCAAACTTTGCACATCCCCAATCCTTTCCACTCATCACATTAATTTAATGTTTTTAAATTCATGTTTCATGTATTTTGTGTTTTTAATGACAGATCAATTTCTCTCCTGGGATAAATATTTATCCTCCTGGGATAAACAAAGTTCTATCGTATCATATCGTATCGTATCGTATGTATTGTACAATCATAATTGCTCTTGTTGCGAAGTTGACCAGAGACTGTGACCTTTGTGATCTTTGTGACACAAATGTGACCTTTGCGACAGAGACTGTCACTCCCGCATTGGTCTCTTCAGCCACAAGCGATGCTGCTCCAGCCGAGGTGTGGAGCAAGCAGCCAACTAGGATGCATCACCCATGGTCAGCCATGACCGAGGGGGCCTAAGAATTGCTCTTGAGCAGGCGATGGTGCATCCCATGCTTGACACTCTGCAGTTTAGTTTAGTTTAGTTTAGAGATACAGCGCGGAAACAGGCCCTTTTGGCCCACCGGATCCATGCTGACTAGCCTATACCCACTAGGGACAATTTTTACATTTACCAAGCCAATTAACCTACATACCTGTACGTCTTTGGAGTGTGGGAGGAAACCGAAGATCTCGGAGAAAACCCACGCAGGTCACGGGGAGAACGTACAAACTCCATACAGATCGAACCCGGGTCTCCGGCGCTGCATTCGCTGTAAGGCAGCAACTCTACCGCTGCGCCACCGTGCCGCCCTCTGGTGACGAGGGGGAAAGATTTAGTAATAATCCGAGGGGTAACTTTTTCACACAGATGGTTGCGAAGTTGAACTGAGAAGTTGCTCCCAACCCTGGACGTTACATTTATCAGGCTCCTGTACTTTCTTGCCGATGGCAGGGGTGAAATGAGAACGAGGTGTGGGTCTCTGACAACGCTGGATGCCTTTTTGAGGCAGCGACTCCTGCAGATCCCTTCGATGGTGGGGAGGTCAGCACTCATGATGGACTGGGCAGTGGTCACCATCTTTTCAAGTCTTCTACGTTCAAGTTGCCGAACCAGGCCGTGATGCTCTCTACACAGTAGAGAAGACATATACCTGCACCTGTAGAAGTTCAAAAGAGTATTAATTGACATCGAAACGTATAAGATTATTAAGCGATTGGACAAGTTAGAGGCAGGAAACATGTTCCCAATGTTGGGGGAGTCCAGAACAAGGGGCCACAGTTTAAGAATAAGGGGTAGGCCATTTAGAACTGAGATGAGGAAAAACTTTTTCAGTCAGAGAGTTGTGAATCTGTGGAATTCTCTGCCTCAGAAGGCAGTGGAGGCCAATTCTCTGAATGCATTCAAGAGAGAGCTAGATAGAGCTCTTAAGGATAGCGGAGTCAGGGGGTATGGGGAGAAGGCAGGAACGGGGTACTGATTGAGAATGATCAGCCATGATCACATTGAATGGTGGTGCTGGCTCGAAGGGCCGAATGGCCTCCTCCTGCACCTATTGTCTATTGTCTATTGACATACCGTATCTCCTCAATCTTCTCAGGAAGTAAAGGCATTGATCTTCAGAGACAACTCTTTCCCTACAATCTATTCTCTCTCCTACCACCTACCACCCACTTACACTGATTTACATTGAGCAATTAACAAACCACAACAAATCTTTGAGATGTAGGAAGAAATTGGAGCAACAAGGGAATACCCAGGCGTTCACAGGGAGAACGTGCAAACTCCACAAAGGAAGCACTAGAAGTCAAGATCACACCAGACCGTTAGGATTTGTGTGGTGACACCATTGTATGCCCCCTATCTGCGATAATTAGTGAAGGTGTTAGAGATATCCATAAAATAGTTTAAATTATTTTACATGAACAGAATACTACCCAGTCCAGTCATTATTATAAGAAAAGAATTTAAAGCTCCTTGATAGATTTTCAAATCTCCAAAGGCATACAGGTGTGTGTAGGATAGTGATCTTCTTATCAAGTCCACATCACACGAGCACACATCACAGAGCTGAAAAACACTTAGACAATAGACAATAGACAATAGACAATAGACAATAGACAATAGGTGCAGGAGGAGGCCATTCGGCCCTTCGAGCCAGCACCACTATTCAATGTGATCATGGCTGATCATTCACAATCAGTACCCCGTTCCTGCCTTCTCCCCATACCCCCTGACTCCGCTATCCTTAAGAGCTCTATCTAGCTCTCTCTTGAATGCATCTCGGCATCTGCATACTTCTCGGCATCTGCATACGATGGCATCTTGCACTTCTTGTGCTTCTTGTGTGTAGTGGTGGAAAGATTGGTTGGAACAGGGCCGCGACGTGAATGCTCTTTCCTTGACCTTAGTGTTAATGTGCGGGGATCGCTGGTTGGTGCGGACTCGGTGGGCCAAAGAGCCTGCTCCCATGCTCTATCTCTAAACTCTATATCGACAAAATGGCGGCACTGCCCTAGCAGCTGCCGCTCACCTGCGGTCCATTTGTCTTTGTGTTTTTGTTGGTTTTTTTGGTCTTAATTGTAGTTGTGATGTGGTGTTTTTGTGTTTGTGTACTATGTGTGTATGTGGGGGGGAGGGGGAAACTGTAACACTATAAATATGTGTCCCTTCAGAACGGAGACCCGACCTTTGTTTTCTGGGCCGTGTCTCCGTTCCTGCTGCGGCCTACCATCGGCCCAACTCCTGGAGCTGTCGGCCTCCAGGGCTCTGGTTCGCAGAGCCCGCGGATCGGACTTACCACCACCGGAGCCGGCCGTCTTCGGAGGCTGCGGGTGCGGCTGCGACTCGCCTTAGGCTCGGGCTGCGTGGATGCCGACATCGGGAGCTCCGGCAGCGGCAGCGTGTTCGCCCGCCCCGAATCGCGGGGCTTGGGGCGCGGACATTTCACCGTCCGGCGCGGCCTAAGATGGCCGCGGGATATTTCTCTGCTGGGCGGGGGTTTCAATGTCGGGAGCCACGACCGCCCCGACGTGCAACAACAGCGGCAGCGACAGCGACAGCGTGTTCGCCCGCCCCGGATCGGACTTATCATCGGCGGAGCCGGCCGTCTTCGGAGGCTGCGGGAGTGGCTGCGACGCGACGCGCCTTGGGCTTGGCCCGCTGTGGACCGTCCGGTGCGGCCTGCAACCACAACAACCTGGCTGCGGGCGAGGACAGCGGGAGAAGGGAAAGACATTGTGGCCTTCCATCACAGTGAGGAGAGGACTGGAGGAGACTCACTGTGATGGATGTTTCTTTGATGGATGTTTCTTTTTTGTGTGTTTTTTTGGGGTTGGGTGGTTTGAGTGCCTGTTTGATGTTTTTATTGTTGGACTGTGTTTTTGGGGGTTTTAGGGTGTGTGATTTGAATGCCTATTTAATGCTTCTATTGTTGGACTGTGTTTTGGGGGGTTTTTGGGGTTGGGTAATTTGGGTGCCTGTTTAGTGCTTTTATTATTGGTGATTGAATTAACATTTTGTTCAAGATGGCCGCGCCGTTGTGTTTGGCTGCCTGCCACTGTATGTTTCTTTTTTTCCTAGTCAGATGTGCAGCACTTTGGTCAACGTGGGTTGTTTTTAAATGTGCTATACAAATAAATTGACTTGACTTGACTTGACTAAACTAAACTAAACTCGAAACTAAACTTCAAAGACGTACAGGTATGTAGGTTAATTGGCTGCGCAAATGTAAAAATTGTCCCTAGTGGGTGTAGGATAGTGTTAGTGTGCGGGGATCGCTGGGCGGCGCGGACCCGGTGGGCCGAAGGGCCTGTTTCTGCGCTGTATCTCTAAATCTAAATCTAAATCTAAATCTAAAAAAATCTAAACTAGACTAATCCCATTACCCCTCCAAAATGCAGCCACTGTTTTATGAAACACCAAAACACTGCAACCACTGGAAGCCAGAAATAAAAACATTACAAAGTTAGAAATAGTCAGGTCAAAAAACAACTGAACAGAAGGAAAAGGTGTTATTAATTAAGAACAATAGCTGTCTGTAACATTTACTGGCCAATTTTTAACATCACTCTTAATACTATCTATTACCGTCTTTTACGTCTAATTATAATGCTGATTGGTGTATAAATGTTTTAAACCCTCTGCTATTCTCAGTGGGAGATTCCAGAGCTATCACGAGGCACAGAATTCATCTCCATCATCTCCCAATATTCCTCCTTAATTCCCAAATCTGTGCCTGGCAGTTTAATTATGAGTATCACTATCTTCATTCACTTTTACAATTATGATCATCACTTTCACAGTTATGAGTATCACTATCTATGTATCACTGTATTTTATAGTCATAGAGTCTTACAGCGTGGAAACAGGCCCTTCGGTCCAATTAGCCTATACCGGCCAACATGTCCCATCTGCACTAGTCCCACCTGCCTGCATTTGACCCATATCCCACCAAACCTATTCTATCCATGTACCTGCCTAAATGTTTCTTAAACGTTGTGATAGTCCCTGCCTCAACTACCTCCTCCGGCAGCTCATTCCATACACCCACCACCCTTTGTGTGAAAAGGTTACCCCCTCGGGTTCCTATTAAACCTTTCCCCCTTCACTATAAACCTATGCCCTCTGGTTCTCAATTCTCCTACTCCGGGCAAGAGACTTTTATATTTAATTATATTGTTTATTGGTCCATAATTGTTTTACATCCTCTGCTATTTCAGTGGGAAACTGTTGAACTATCAATAGGCACAGGGTTCTGCTTCATCCAATATTCCTTCTTACTTTCCAAATCTACATCAGACAGATTAATTAGACTTTAGTCTTTAGAAATACAGTGCAGAAACAGGCCTTTCGGCCCACCGATTCCACGATGACAAGCGATCATCCTGTGCATGAACACTATCGCTAGGGACAGTTTACAATTTTACCAAAACCAATCAAGTCACAACCTGCACGTCTTTGGAGTGTGGGAGGAAACCGGAGCACCCGGAGAAAACCCACGTGGTCACAGGGAGGACTAAAAACTCTTTACAGACAGCACCCGGGTCTCGAACACTGTAAGGCCGCAACTCTACTGCTGCGTCACCGTGGCACACAAATTTTGAGTTTTGTAGGATATTTACTGTACATTATTATAATGTAATCTCAAGCACTCAATAGTCCTTCTCCAGCTTACAGCAATACAATTCCCAGCTACTTGCAAACTACTTCAACCAGTTGAATGCAACTCAAAAAGAAAATCAATGGAAAGACTATTACATTGAGTCAAGTAAACTCACAGAGCTAAAACACAGAAGTCTTATTATTATTTGGGCATCAGGTTACAGTTGCTGCAACTAGATCAAGAACCATGGTTTCAGGTCCACAGCCATTTCACACAAAGATTTTCATTACAAAGCAGACTCACAATTCCAAGAAACACCCACACCAAAACAGTGCAGATATTTATCTGCCCGAAAAATAAACTGTTCAGTCTTGTGCTCAGGGATCCTATTTTAATCAGTGTTTTGAAAGACTTTCAGCATTTATTCTTCTGGAATGATACCAATCGCTCTAATAAGTGCCCAGTGGCACAGCGGTAAAGTTGCTGCCTTATAGGGAGACAGGCCCTTCGGCCCACTGAATCCGCGTCGACCAAGGATCCCCACGCATTAACACTTTCCCATACAAACTAGGGACAATTTACATTTTTATACCAAGCCAATTAACCAACAAACCTGTACGACTGTGGAGAGTGGGAGGAAACCGAAGATCTCGGAGAAACCCTAAGCACAAACCCGGTACAGACAGCGCCCATGGTCAGGATCGAAACCGGGTCTCTGGCGCTGAAAGCACCGTAAGGCAGCAACTTTCCTGCTGCACCAACTTACTGCCCTTTTTCATAATCCCTTAATGTTGAATCGCAATTGCAATGTGGCAGTCAGTACCAGATGCATGTACAGGTGGTGCCTAACAGAAGGACAGGCCCCCCAATAATCATTATCGAACACTACAAACCCCATTAAGGACCCACTTATATCCACATATGTATATAACATATGTATTTAACATGGCCCTCTTAAAAAAAGGTCAGATTTAAATTGCTATGCGTGCCTGTGTTACATATTAATTTTTATTAACAACAACCTCGATACCTCTAAGCAAAACCCTAGAATCCTTAGAGATGAACATATGAAAACCTCAGACCAGATGGTAAAAGGTGAATGAACAGACATGTTCTTTATTAATTTATGCATATATGTGGTCCTTAGAATTATCATGATGGTTTTTTTAAGTTATAGCATGGAAACATGCCCTTCAACCCACCAAGTCCACATTGACCATCGATCACCCAGTCACGCTAGTTCTATACTTATTGCCCTTCAGCCCACCAAGACCACGTCGACCATTGATCACCTGATCATATTAGTTCTATGTTATCCTATTTTCTCAACAACCTCTAAGCAAAATCCCCTGTTGGATGCCTGCAGGATTGGTTCCAATTTGCTGCACCTTTCCGGAGTGACGGCATAGGCTCAATCGTTTACATTATAGAAAAAGCATGGAAACAGATCCTTTGGCCCATTGAGTCCTCGTTGACCAACAAACACCCATATACCAGTTCTACACTAAGGACGATATTAACCGACAGATCTGCACGTCTTGGGAGTGTGGGAGGAAAGCGGACCACCCGGAGAATATCCACACGGTTTAAGGAAGAACGTACTATTCTGTACCATACAGCACCCAAGTTCAGGTTTGTATGCGGGTCTCTGGTGCTGTAAAGCAGCGACTCTTATACTGTGCCACTGGTCTGCTGTTCATCTGGAATTTAGAAGGATGAGGGGAGATCTTATCGAAACGTATAAGATTATTAAGGGGTTGGACACGTTAGAGGCAGGAAACATGTTCCCAATGTTGGGGGAGTCCAGAACAAGGGGCCACAGTTTAAGAATAAGGGGTAGGCCATTTAGAACTGAGATGAGGAAAAACCTTTTCAGTCAGAGAGTTGTAAATCTGTGGAATTCTCTGCCTCAGAAGGCAGTGGAGGGCAATTCTCTGAATGCATTCAAGAGAGAGCTAGATAGAGCTCTTAAGGATAGCGGAGTCAGGGGGTATGGGGAGAAGGCAGGAGCGGGGTACTGATTGAGAATGATCAGCCATGATCACATTGAATGGTGGTGCTGGCTCGAAGGGCCGAATGGCCTCCTCCTGCACCTATTGTCTATTGTCTATTGTCTATTGTCTATTGTCTATTGTCTATTGTCTATTGTCTATCGCTACAAAGTTTCCACATTTCGCACCAAGATACAACAGGAAGTCAGGAGGATCTTGCGAACGGAAAGTCAATCGTGCCTGTCAGATGAGGTTTAGGAAATGTCTTCCCTCTCAAACGTCTCTCCAGGAGTCCAATTAATTAAAATCAATGAAGTGTTTGTGGGGATATCAGCTGGTGTATCAAATTAAATTTATGGTCTGAAGTACAGAGGGGCTGCATGGAGCAAACTTTCTATAATGCCAGGTTTGGCTTGACTTCCCGCTATGCACTAATTTGTCTTGAGAGATCAAGATAAGGCTTGGAGCTGTGGGGTGCTTGCCAAGAGGCAGGGTGGAGAGAAGGAAATAGATGTGTGCAATGCAAGGTTCTTAATCTTAGGAAGGCATTTTAGGGTTGTGCACATAATTAATTGCTGCGATCACAATTTTGTTAAGCGTTCTCAGTCTGAGCGCCTGTATTCAGTGTGCGCACTTCGACAAAGGAGCTAATATATTCAAGTACCAAAGGTGAACAATTGAAAAGTGGAAAAGTGTACTCGTTTATTGCCTCGGGCTCCCCTTTCTGCCCTTTCATAACCCCAGTAAGTTTCAGTAAGTGACATTGCTTCCCTCATCCAACTTAGCATCATACCATGATGCTTTATGGACTTGAATGAAACTTAATTGGCCTAATTCCATCCCAGCTGGTCGGGCGGCTGCCTCACAGCGTTAGAGATCTGGGTTCGATCCTGACCTCGGGTGCTGTTTGTGTACAGTAGGAATGTTCATCATGTGACCCTTTTCCTCCGGGTGATCCGGTTTCCTCCCACAACCCAAAGATGTGTGGCTTTGTCGGTTAATTGGCCTCTGTAAATTCCCCCTGGTGTGTAGGGAGTGGATAACATAGAACCAGTGTGGATGGGTAATCTATGGTCAGTGTGAAGTCGGTGGGCCAAAGGGCCTGTTTCCATTCTGTATCTAAATTAATATTAAAATATCACAATGATTAAAATTAATTCAAAAGTATCGTGGAGGATTCATGTGGAGTTGCACCCTTTCCTGTTTATTCCACACACTCTTCCTGAAGGGAACCACTTTCTAAGGTGTTAAAGGAACTTTCCATTTACTTCTAGTACCTACACCAATTTTACACCAACAACTTTGACTCTACTTTTTTGCATACCTTCCATTCATTGTTCTTTATCGCTCTGCATTGTCGTCTTTCTCTCTCGTTTCCCTTTCCCCTGACTTTCAGTCTGAAGAAGGGCCTCAACCCGAAATGTCACCCATACCTTCGCTCCAGAGATGCTGCCTGTCCCACTGAGTTACTCCAGCTTTTTGTGTCTATCTAGCTGTAAAATTAAAGTTACGGGTTACCAGTTTAAAAATAAGCGGTCGACAATTTAATGTAGAAATGAACCAAAATTGTTCTCTCAGAGTGCCACCAAGGTGGTGGAAGCAGCATCTTTGAATATTTTTAAGACAGTGGTAGAAAGATCTTCGATAAGCAAGAGGTAAATGGTGGCAGGGAGGTAGGTGGGACTGAGGAGTTGAGGAGTTGAGTTTTCATTAGAACCAGCCTTGATGTTATTAATAGTTTAGTTTAGTTTATTGTCACATGTACAGAGATAATGTCCAGTCAAGTCCCATCAAAGATAGTCCAAGGGTCTCCAAAGAGGTAGATGGTAGTTCAGGACTGCTCTCTAGTTGTTGGTAGGATGGTTCAGTTGCCTGATAACAGCTGGAAAGAAACCGTCCCTGAATCTGGAGGTGTGCGTTTCACTTTTTTATACCTCGTGCCTGATGGGAGAGGGGAGAAGAGGGAGTGGCCAGGGTGCGACTTGTCCTTGATTATGCTGCTGGCCTTGCCGAGGCAGCGTGACATATAGATGGAGTGAATGGAAGGGAGGTTGGTTTGGGTGATGGACTGGGCTGCGTCCATAATTCTCTGCAATTTCTTGCGGACCCGGACGGAGCTGTTTCCAAACCATGCTGTAATGCGTCTATCTAGCTGTTAATGCACCCTGATTGATGTCCACCTTTAGTAAGTGATAGCCATCTTCAAAGATAATGATCTAGGTGCAGCATTAAATGTGGCTGCATGATAGAAATGTTAAACGTTATCTGAAGGAGTTTTATCAAGTAAAAAGTTTCCAGATTAACCCTGCATACTTAATTTCCATCACCATCACTTACCACTAGTAACCCTGCCTCACACCTCTCCCACTGCCACTCCACCTGCCAAGCCGCCAATGCCATTTATTCTGGACCAGATTCTTCCCCTCTGTTATCTGTCTTCTGAATGGTCCTTCTATCAGCTGGGTTACTGTCTGGTTCACCACCTCTCCCCCATTGAGGATATTGAATTGTGTCTCTGGAACTGATGCGCTACATTGCTCAGAAGCGTATTCTGCACTCAATAGCTTCCCCTTTGCTCTACTGATTGTACTTGAGTTTGATTGTATTTATGCACGGTATATCTAATCTGTTTGGATAACAACGTTTTTCACTGTATCTCGGTACAAGTGGCAATAATATACCTAAAAACTAAAGCCTACATGCAAAGGTTCAAATTTAGTGTCAAAATAGGCTCCTCAGGCCCATCTTACCACAACTAGAGAGTAGCGCTGAACTACTATCAACCTCATTGGAGACCCTCGGACTATCTTTGATCGGACTTAACTGGACTTTTTCTTGCACGAAACGTAATTCACCTTATTCCCTTTATCATGTATCTGTAAACTGTGAATGGCTCGATTGGAATCATGTCTTTTCTTTCCACCGACTGGTTAGCACGCAATAAAAGCTTTTCACTGCACCTCGGTGCACATGACAATCAACTAAATGAAACTAAGCATTCATGGTAAGTTGTTTTGGTGGTGAAGTTATGTTGGTGGCTTCTTGTGTTCCTATGACCAAGCTCTAAAAAATTGTCGTTTCTTTGAATGATGTTCCAATCACTCTGCTACCTAACATAACCCAACATAAAAACCATATTTCAAATGGAATTTGGCTCGCATTTCATCACATCAAAGAACTTTCATAACTTAAGATGTTCAATGGCAGTGCTGAGAAGATGTGTAAATCAGGAAATGCTGGCACATCAATTAGGTGTTAAACTTAACAACTTAGAGTGATAGAGCCACAACGTGGAAACATGTCCTTCGGCCCAACTTGCCCACACGGTCCAAAATACCACATCTACTCTAGTCCCACCTACCTGTATTCGGCAATATCCACATATTGGCACACGGGTGTCAGAGGTCTTGGGGAGAAGGCAGGAGAATGGGGTTAGGAGGGAGAGATAGATCAGCCATGATTTTATGGTGAAGTAAACTTGATGGGCCGAGAGGGCTAATTCGACTCCTGTCACTTGTGATCTTATGATCTTATGATCTAAATCTTTCCAACCCATATATCTGCCCAAATGATTTGTAAAAGTTGTTTTTGTGCCTGCCTCAACTCCAGGTTTTCCAAACATCTTAACTCCTCTTCCCATTCCCTTATTGACCTTTCTGTCCTGGGCCTCCACCATTGTCAGAGCGAGACGACAAGCAAATTGGAGGAACAGCACCTCATATTTTGCTTGGGCAGCTTACATCCCAGCGGTATGAATATTGATTTCTCTAATTTCAGGTAACCCCTGCATTTCCTCTCTCCGACCCCCCCCCCACTGCCCTAGTCATGTCACTAATTCCACTCTTTGCATTCCTGTATCACCTCATCATCGCCTCGTCCCCAGCCAACAATGGCCCATTATGGGTTCCACTCTTTCTTGGTCACCTGTTGCCGGCCCTGATTTGTTCTGGCCTTTTCCTACCTCCGTTTCCCCCACCCCCTCTACTTTCAGTCTGAAGAAACGTCACCCATCATTTTTCTCCAGAGATGCTGCCTGACCCGCTGAGTTACTCCAGCACTTTGTGTCTACCTCCTCTGGCAGCTCGTTCCATGTACTCATGGCCCTCTGCGTGAAAGGGTGATAATATGCTTGATAATATCATTATTATTCCTTGCTAACCTTGCGTTCACATCTATATGTTCACACTACATGACGGCATTAATTGGATTTGGAATTACTCAAAAAAAAATACAATGCAAAGCGAACCAGGCCGTGTTGCTGGCTCGACTTCCACTGAAACAACTTAGCATGAAACCTCTTTAGGAGGCACAGGTCCACATTTACCAGGCAACAGCCAACTCAAAAGATAACTATCTAACATGAGGTGCGGCATTAAATGACCTGGGTTGATAACATCTTGCCAATCCACTGAAAATGCAATAAATTCTCCGATCAAGAACAGTGCAAGGCGGACTTCTTTCAAGTCATCTGACTGCTATTGAAGATTGATTGCGTAGGTCTGACGTCGAGCTTGCCAACTCTATTTCGGTGAACCTTCAATGCTCCGCAAAGACGTGGACGGAGCGGTCACCTTTGGTGGCTGCCTTTCATAATCATAAGTTGGTTCCCATGAAGCATCCTCCGCAAATTGCTCACCTGCCGACTGCCATTTGCACTTGGCCCTTCCCTACGGTCGAGTACAACATTTCACCTGCTCTTTGTGGCCGGGCTCCAAAGAACTCACTGTTGTCTGGTTCTCAAACCAAAGAGGCAGAAAGGGAATAACTCAAATTCCCACTGACAGGTTCAATTATGAATATGCCAGGTGCTTTATTAATAACAATGCGAATAAAAAAATCAGTCTACTGTTTACGTCGGCCTTCCCATTAGATGTTTCTCACAATAAAAGAAATGGGAATTCTAGTTTGGAGCAAATGGGGAATTCTCCACTGAGAGCTGTGCTGTTCCATATGCATTCCTGCTAAATCCGTTGCTGAGCCCATAATTATAGTTTCGTTTAATTCAGAGATACAGAGCGGAAACAGGCCTTTTGGCCCACTGAGTCCATGCCGATCAGCGATCCCTGCGTACTGGCTAGCACGCAACGAAAGCTTTTCACTGTACCTCGGTACACGTGACAATAGACGAAAGTGAACTTACACTATCCTACGCACACAAGGGACAATTTATAATGATACCAAGCAGATTGAACTACAAACCTGTACGTCTTTGGAGTGTGGGAAGAAACCAGAGCTCCCGGAGAAAACCCACGCAGGTCACGGGGAAAAAGTACAGGCAAGCGCCTGTAGTCAGGATCTAACCCGGGTCTCCAGCGCTGTGAGGCAGCGACTCTACCGCTGCGCCACTGTGACGGTTATTTTAATGCAGAATTACAGAATGTACATCTTCGAAAAGGTCTAGTCCGTTGAATGAATGCTCCTAATAATTCTCCTTCCAGTTATGCTTGCCAAACTCTGTCAAAATAGTTTGCTAATTTGTGGATAAAAGGAACTGTAGACATTGGTTTACAAAAAAAAGACACAGAGTACTAGAGTAACTCAGCAGGTCAGACAGCATCTCTGGAGGACATGGATAGGTGTCATTTTAGGTCTGGACCCTTCTGCTGCCTTTTAAGAATCCTGCCATTTACTGTACACTTTTCTCTCACTTTTGACCTCTCAACTGATCTATGTTTTGCAGTAACCTTTGACAGCCTCCCTTACTATCGACAACTCTGCCGATTTTTGTGTCATCTGCAAACTTACTAATCAGCTCAATTACATTTTCATGCAGACCATTTAATATGTAAAACAAATAATGATCATTTCTGTAGATAATGCCTTCAATGCAGCTGAAGATGTCACTGCATTACTTATTCAGCAAATGCATATCCAGAGGACCACAGCTTGTCTCTGATGATTTGCAATAGATAACAAATCTCTAGATAACGGGCGGCACGGCGGCGCAGCGGTAGAGTTGCTGCCTTACAGCGAATGCAGCACCGGAGACCCGGGTTCTATCCCGACTACGGGCGCTGTCTGTATGGAGTTTGTACGTTCTCCCCGTGACCTGCGTGGGTTTTCTTTGAGGTCTTCAGTTTCATCCCACACTCCAAAGACGTACAGGTATGTAGGTTAATTGGCTTGGTAAATGTAAAAATTGTCCCTAGGATAGATTTAGATTTTTTTTTAGATTTAGAGATACAGCGCAGAAACAGGCCCTTCGGCCCACCGAGTCCAAGCCGCCCAGCGATCCCCACACATTAACACTATCCTACACACACTAGGGACATTTTTACATTTACCCAGTCAATTAACCTCCATACCTGTACGTTTTTGGAGTGTGGGAGGAAACCGAAGATCTCGGCGAAAACCCACGCAGGTCACGGGGAGAACGTACAAACTCCGTACAGACGGCGCCCGTAGTCAGGATCGAACCTGAGTCTCCGGCGCTGCATTCGCTGTAAGGCAGCAACTCTACCGCTGTGCCACCATGCCACCGCGCCACCATAGTGTTAAGTTGCGGGGATCACTGGTCGGCGCGGACCCGGTGGGCCAAAAAGGGCCTGTTTCCGCGCTGTATCTTTAAACTAAACTAAAATAAACTAAATACAGTAATGCATAACAAATTTCTATCCTTGGTGTTCTGCAGAGATCAATACTGAGACTTTTGCTGTCTGACTCAATATATTCGGTTAATATTCATTCATTTTGTAACCCATAATGATTCAATAACAGCCCACGTAATTATCTGCGGAGTGTGGAGATAGCACTGCTAATATGGTCTGTGTTTGCTCAATTCTATCAGAAATAAGGGTATCAAGTATTTTGTTCATTATGTTCGTATCTGGTGTTCATTTGTTGTCTGGCTAAAATTGTAGTTCTTCCTTTTATTTTGTGCTCCATAATATTCTTTCATTCGTACATACTTACAGGGTTTCTCTGTACTGGCTGCTTTCATGCCGAATTCAACTTCACTTGTGTCAGGACTACCCTGCAACGCTGCCAGAACAACGGGCCTTCACGGTCAGATCAAGATCCCTGCACTTACAACAACTGGGACTTGAAAATGGCATTAAACTGGTGACTCTCTGTCCTGCCTCAGTGTACTGCTGCTATATACTTGTACTGTATCAGATTGAAGAAGGGTCTCGACCCGAAACGTCACCCATTCCTTCTCTCCCGATATGCTGCCTGACCTGCTGAGTAACTCCAGCATTTTGTGAATAAATACCTTCAATTTGCACCAGCATCTGCAGTTATTTTCTTATATGTACTGTATCTGAGATGCTTATCTAATACGTATCTAAGTGCAGCGTGAGGTATAAATGGAATCAATAGAGGGGAGGTTGGTTTGTGTGATGGTCTGGGCTGATTTCACAATTCGCTGCAACTTCTTGCGGTGTTGGATGGAGCTGCATTGTGATACTTGTACTGAACTGTATACAAAAATGAATTTCACTGTACCTGTGTCAAATAAAGTACCATACCATACCATACCATCAGGTAATTCGTTAGTATAACTCAGCACAACAATCTCGATTTCCTAGCTTTCCGATTCAGTCTCTTTTAATCTACTTGATGCAACCATTGTCTACCATTTTAAACGCGATGCATTTCTTTTAACTCCAAACAATTCCTAGCCAAGGCTTTATAATCTATTGTTGAATCTTTGTAGTCCAATAAATTAGAGCAGATTCACTTGCAGATGGAAGATTTATACTAGGCATTAGTCCAACAGCAAGTGACGTATTAAATCCTACTTCAGCTGTGAGTTATAGTGAACCAATTTAGCACATAGAAAGAGGGAAAATGACAGCTCTGCTTAAGTTAATCAGGCCCTCTCCTTAATTGGTGTTTAATCATCATGTGCAGGAAGAGCTATATTTAATTCAATTTGCAAAATTATAAATACACGCTCATTACCGCAGAAGGAGAATGGTAATAACTGAAACAACAACCGTGCTACAAGTGAGAACTGGCCAGGAAACTGGCACCAGGCAAGACAGATTGTCTCTGAAAAAGGGTCTCGACCCGAAACTTCACCCATCCCTTCTCTCCAGAGATGCTGCCTGTCCTGCTGAGTTACTCCAGCATTTTAAACCAGCATCTGCATTTCCTTCCTACACAAACAGATTGTGGATTCCATCATCTCCACCCTCGTTCATTTACCCTTTTCTTTTGACAAATGTTAACATTTTATCATTGTGCATTCAATAAATCAATGTTGAGTTTTGTGCTGCGTTCTAATACTTCTTCTCTGTACTCTCTGTTCCTTTCCAAACTGAGCTTAATGATGCATGTCCTGTGCTCCAGGGCAAAACTTGTATCCTTTACCAACATCCTACTCTGATCATTGTATGTAAAATCAACAATTTTTTGCACTTATTTAGCTTAGTTCATTTTAGTTTATTATCACGTGTACCACCAAGGTACAGTGAAAAGCTTTTATTGCGTGCTAACCAGTCAGCAGAAAAACAATATATTATTACAATCGATCCATTTACAATGTATAGATACAAGATAAGGGAATAACGTTTATTGCAAGGTAAAGCCAGCAAAGTCCGATCAAGGATAGTCCGAGGGTCACCAAAGAGGTAGATAGTAGTTCAGCGCTGCTCTCTGGTTATAACATATAACATATAACAACTACAGCATGGAAACAGGCCTGTCCGGCCCTACCAGTCCACGCCGACCATTCTCCCTGACCTAGTCTCATCTACCTGCACTCAGACCATAACCCTCTAATCCCCCCCTATCCATATACCTATCCAATTTACTCTTAAATAATAAAATCGAGCCAGCCTCCACCACTTCCACCGGAAGCCCATTCCAAACAGCCACAACCCTCTGAGTAAAGAAGTTCCCCCCCATGTTACCCCTAAACCTTTGTCCCTCAATTCTGAAGCTATGTCCCCTTGTTGGAATCTTCCCCACTCTCAAAGGGAAAAGCCTACCCACGTCAACTCTGTCCGTCCCTCTCAAAATTTTAAAAACCTCTATCAAGTCCCCCCTCAACCTTCTACGCTCCAAAGAATAAAGACCCAACCTGTTCAACCTCTCTCTGTAGCCTAAGTGCTGAAACCCAGGCAACATTCTAGTAAATCTCCTCTGTACCCTCTCCATTTTGTCTTGCCTGGTGCCAGTTTCCTGGTTGTGGTAGGATGGTTCAGTTGCCGGATAACAGCTGGGAAGAAACTGTCCCTGAATCTGGAGGTGTGCGTTTTCACACTTCTGTACCTTTTGACTGATGTGAGAGGGGAGAAGAGGGAGTGGATGGCACAACCCTGATTGGACTGATCCAGAATGGGGAGGAATCTGCCTACAGACGGGAAGTGACACAGCTGGCATCCTGGTGCCATCGCAACAACCTGGAGCTCAATGCTCTAAAGACAGTGGAACTGATTGTAGACTTTCGAAAAGCTCAGCCTCCCCTCCCCCCACTCACCATCAACAACACCACAGTCACATCTGTGGAGTCATTTAGGTTCCTTGGAACCATCATCTCCAGCGACCTTAAATGGGGGGCCACCATCGATTCCACAGTCAAAAAGGCCCAACAGAGGATGTACTTCCTGCGGCAACTGAGGAAACACAATCTGCCACAGGCAATGATGGTCTAATTCTATACTGCTATCATTGAGTCCGTCCTCACCTTCTCCATCATGGTCTGGTTTGGCTCAGCCACCAAGCACGACATCCGGAGGCTGCAACGAATCGTTCGATCAGCTGAGAAGGTTGTTGGCTGCAACCTTCCCCACCCATTGACGAACTGTACACTGCAAGGGCCAGGAAGCGAGCGGGCAAGATCATCTCTGACCCCTCTCACCCTGGCCACAAACTCTTTGAAGCACTTCCCTCTGGAAGGCGACTCCGGACTGTCAAAGCAGCCACAGCCAGACATAAAAACAGCTTTTTTTCCACGAGTAGTAGTTCTACTCAATAATCAAAGTCTGTAGTCTCTTTTTTGCTCTGGTTTATTTTCACCCACATGTTTAGACCGTAATGTTGTATCCTTATTGTTTTGATGTAGTTATGCTTTATTCTTAATTGTTAACTGTATGTTTGTGTTGCCATTTGTGAGCGGAGCACCAAGGCACATTCCTTTTATATGCACATACTTGGCCAATAAACTTATTCATTCATTTACTCATTCATTCATTCATTCATTCATTCATTCATTCATTCATTCATTCAATGCAAACTGGGGTATGTGTACTGCTTCACTTCCTGAAGTTAATCACTATACAAGTATATGGCAAATAATTCCTTCAATGCAGGTGAAAGTTTTACTGTATTACTTATTCAGCAAATGCATATCTGGGGACCATAACTTGTCTCTGAGTTGCATTTGATGCCTCAAATTTCTACGTGCCACCAAACAAATTTGTTAACAAATTGTAGAAGCAAGGACTTTGACAGGTTGGGAAAGTGGGCAAAGAAGTGGCAAATGGAGTACAGCATAATAATTAATGTGTATGGAATGCACTTTGGTAGTCGGAATAAAGGTGCAGGCTATTTTCTAAATGGGGAGAGGTTTCAGAAATTGGAGATGCATAAGGACTTGGGCGTGCTGGTGCTGGATTCACTTCTATAACATAAAGCTCAAAAAGAGGTATCGTTGCATATTTACCTTTCTGCATGCAAGAAAGGAAATGAAACAGTGGCTCAACCAGTAGAGTCAATGCCTCACAGCACAGAAACAGGCCCTTTGGACATAAAACATACACCGATCAGCCGAAACATTATGACCTGATGAGCCAAAACATAACTACCGGCGGCACAGCGGTAGAGTTGCTGCTTTACAGCGAATGCAGCGCCGGAGACTCAGGTTCGATCCTGACTACGGGTGCTGCACTGTAAGGAGTTTGTACGTTCTCCCCGTGACCTGCGTGGGTTTTCTCCGAGATCTTCGGTTTCCTCCCACACTCCAAAGACGTACAGGTATGTAGGTTAATTGGCTGGGTAAATGTAAAAATTGTCCCTAGTGGGTGTAGGATAGTGTTAATGTACGGGGATCACTGGGCGGCACGGACTTGGAGGTCCAAAAAGGCCTGTTTCCGGCTGTATATATATGATATGATATGATATGATTAAGACCACCTGCCTAATATGCTGTTGGTCCTCCGTGTACAGCCCCATACGTAGCAGGGTGCGATGCACTGTGTATTGTGACGCATTCGTCCCGTGACCACCATTAAAATTTTCTGTGACTTGTGCCACAGTAGACCTTATGTCGGTTCGGACCAGACGACATATCTGGGGACAGCCTTCGTTGCCCTAGCGCATCGATGAGCCTTGGGCGCCCAACACCCTGCCGCCAGTTTGTGTTTTTTTCCCTCCTCAGACCATTGTCGGTAGGTACTCATCACTGCTGACTGGGAGCATCCCACAAGCCTTGCCGTTTCAGAGATGCTCTGACCCAGTCGTCTGTGGCCCAGACAACAATGAGACGGCCTACAGAGAGGAGGTAAAGGCACTAAACAGCTGGTGCCAGGAAAATAACCTCTCTCTCAATGTCAGCAAAACTAAAGAGATGATCGTGGACTACAGGAGACAGCAGGGGAGTGGACACCTCCCCATCCACATCGGTGATGCTGAGGTTGAAAGGGTCAGCAGCTTTAAGTTCCTCGGTGTGCACATCACTGAGGACCTTTCCTGGACACTGCACACGGACACAATAACAAAGAAGGCCCACCAGCGGCTCTTTTTCCTGAGAAGACTGAGGAAGTTTGGCATGAACGCCAGCATCCTCACAAACTTCTACAGATGCACCATCGAGAGCCTGCTGACGGGCTGCATTACAGTCTGGTACGGGAACTGTTCTGCCCACAGCCACAAATCACTACAGAGAGTTAGTGGTGAAGACGGCACAGCACATCACTGGCAACTGTCTCCCGGCCATTCAGGACATTTTCTACCGGCGGTGCCTGCGGAAGGCACGCAGCATCATCAAGGACCACAGCCACCCAGCACACAGGCTGTTCTTGTTACCGTCAGGCAGACGATACAGGAGTATGGCTGTACGTACCACCAGACTTAAGAACAGTTTCTACCATCAGGCCATCAGGCTTCTGAACTCATAAACACATTTCAAATCATATATGTTGATTATTTTTAATATTGTCTTTTTACCTATTTTTAATATTGTCTTTTTACCTTACTAATGTCATTTTTTAATCTTATTTATCCTTGGAATATTACTGCTGAGGTGACCCGTTGTCTTGTCAAATACATTTCATTGTACCGTTGCCCTGTGCCAACCTACATATGACAAATAAAATTCATTATTATTATATTATTATTATTATTATCTGGCCATAACAATTTGGCCCTTGTCAAAGTCGCTCAGGTCTTTACTCCTGCCCATTTCTCCTGCATCCAACACATCAACTTCACTTGCTGCCTAATATATCCTACCCCTTGACAGGTGCCATTGTAACAAGATAATCAATGTTATTCACTTCACCTGCCAGTGGTCATAATGTTTTGGCTGATCGGTGTTTATGTTCTAGGCCTTTTAGCCCACAGAGTAGGAATAGGAGGATATTTCATATGAATACGTGGCTTGAAAAATGGTGCAAGGGGGAGGGATTCAAATTTTTAGGACATTGGAACCAGTTCTGGGAGAGGTGGGACCAGTACAAACAGGACGGTCTGCACCTGAGCTGGAATGGAACCAATGTCCTAGGGGGAGTGTTTGCTAGTGCTGTTGGGGAGGATTTAAACTAATGTGGCAGGGGGATGGGAGCTGGAGCAGAGAGACAGAGGGGTGTAAAATGAGGGTAGAAGCAACAGGTAGCAAGGTGAAAAGTAAAAGTGGCAGGCAGACAAATCCAGGGCAAAAATCAAAAAGGGCCACTTTTCAACATAATCGTATAAGGGGTAAGAGAGTTGTAAAAACAAGCCTGAAGGCTTTGTGTCTCAATGCAAGGAGTATACGTAATAAGGTGGATGAATTAAATGTGGAGATAGTTATTAATGATTATGATATAGTTGGGATTACGGAGACATGGCTCCAGGGTGACCAAGGCTGGGAGCTCAACATCCAGGGATATTCTATATTCAGGCGGGATAGACAGAAAGGAAAAGGAGGTGGGGTAGCGTTACTGGTTAGAGAGGAGATTAAAGTAGTGGAAAGGAAGGACATTAGCTTGGAGGAAGTAGAATCGATATGGGTAGAGCTACGAAACACTAAGGGGCAGAAAACGCTAGTGGGAGTTGTGTACAGGCCACCTAACAGCAGTAGGGAGGTTGGGGATGGCATCAAGCAGGAAATTAGAAATGCATGCACTAAAGGCGCAGCAGTTATAATGGGTGACTTCAATCTACATATAGATTGGGTGAACCAAACTGGCAGGGGTGCTGAGGAAGAGGATTTCTTGGAATGTTTGAGAGATGGTTTTCTAAACCAACATGTCGAGGAACCAACGAGAGAACAGGCCATTCTAGACTGGGTATTGAGTAATGAGGAAGGGTTAGTTAGCAGTCTTGTTGTGCGAGGCCCCTTGGGCAAGAGTGATCATAATATGGTAGAGTTCTTCATTAGGATGGAGAGTGACAAAGTCGATACAGAAACAAGTGTTCTGAACTTAAAGAAAGGTAACTTTGAGGGTATGAGGCGTGAATTGTCCAAGATAGACTGGCGATTGATGCTGAAAGGGTTGACGGTGGACATGCAATGGAAGGCATTTAAAGGTCGCATGGATGAACTACAACAAGTGTTCATCCCAGTTTGGCAAAAGAACAAACCAGGAAAGGTAGTGCATTCGTGGCTAACAAGGGAAATCAAGCATAGTATTAAAACAAAAGATGAAGCATACAGATTAGCCAGAAAAAGTAGCATACCAGAGGACTGGGAGAAATTCAGAGTCCAGCAGAGGAGGACAAAGGGCTTAATTAGGAAAGGGAAAATAGATTATGAGGGAAAACTGGCAAGGAACATAAAAACAGACTGCAAAAGCTTTTATAAATATGTCAAGAGAAAAAGATTAGTTAAGGCAAATGTAGGTCCCTTGCAGTCGGAAACAGGTGAATTGATCATAGGGAACAAGGAGATGGCAGACCAATTGAACAAATACTTTGGTTCTGTCTTCACTAAGGAAGACATAAACCGTCTGCCGGAAATAGCGGGGGACCGGGGGTCTAAAGAGATGGAGGAACTGAGGGAAATCCAGGTTAGTCGGGAAGTGGTGTTAGGTAAATTAAATGGATTAAAGGCAGATAAATCCCCAGGGCCAGATAGGCTGCATCCCAGAGTGCTTAAGGAAGTAGCCTCAGAAATAGTGGATGCATTAGTGATAATTTTTCAAAACTCTTTAGATTCTGGAGTAGTTCCTGAGGACTGGAGGGTAGCTAATGTAATCCCACTTTTTAAAAAGGGAGGGAGAGAGAAAACGGGGAATTATAGACCAGTTAGCCTAACATCGGTAGTGGGGAAAATCCTAGTCAGTTATTAAAGATGTGATAGCATTACATTTGGAAAGTGGAGAAATCATCGGACAAAGTCAGCATGGATTTACCAAAGGCAAATCATGTCTGACGAATCTTATAGAATTTTTCGAGGATGTAACTAGTAGAGTGGATAAGGGAGAACCAGTCGATGTGTTATATCTGGACTTTCAGAAGGCCTTCGACAAGGTCCCACATAGGAGATTGGTGTACAAACTTAAAGCACACGGTAATGAGGGTTCAGTGTTGAGGTGGATAGAAAATTGGTTGGCGGACAGGAAGCAAAGAGTAGGAATAAACGGGTCCTTTTCGGAATGGCAGGCAGTGACTAGTGGGGTACCGCAAGGCTCAGTGCTGGGACCCCAGTTATTTACAGTGTATATTAATGATTTGGACGAGGGAATTGAATGCAACATCTCTAAGTTTGCGGATGACACGAAGCTGGGTGGCAGTGTTAGCTGCGAGGAGGATGCTAGGAGGCTGCAGAGTGACTTGGATAGATTAGGCGAGTGGGCAAATGCATGGCAGATGCAATATAATGTGGATAAATGTGAGGTTATCCACTTTGGCGGCAAGAACAGGAAAGCAGAGTATTACCTGAATGGTGACCGATTGGGAGAAGGGGAGATGCAACGTGACCTGGGTGTCATGGTGCACCAGTCATTGAAAGCAAGCATGCAGGTGCAGCAGGCAGTGAAGAAAGCGAATGGTATGTTGGCATTCATAGCAAGAGGATTTGAGTTTAGGAGCAGGGAGGTTCTGCTGCAGTTGTACAGGGCCTTGGTGAGACCGCACCTGGAGTATTGTGTGCAGTTTTGGTCTCCTAACCTGAGGAAAGACGTTCTTGCCTTAGAGGGAGTACAGAGAAGGTTCACCAGATTGATCCCTGGGATGGCGGGACTTACATATGAGGAAAGACTAGATAGACTGGGCTTGTACTCGCTGGAATTTAGAAGACTGAGGGGGGATCTTATAGAAACATATAAAATTCTTAAGGGGTTGGAGAGGCTAGATGCGGGAAAATTGTTCCCGATGTTGGGGGAGTCCAGAACCAGGGGTCACAGCTTAAGGATAAGGGGGAAGTCTTTTAGGACCGAGATGAGAAAACATTTCTTCACACAGAGAGTGGTGAGTCTGTGGAATTCTCTGCCACAGAAGGTAGTTGAGGCCAGTTCATTGGCGATATTTAAGAGGGAGTTAGATGTGGCCCTTTTTGCTAAAGGGATCAGTGGGTATGGAGAGAAGGCAGGTACAGGCTACTGAGCTGAATGATCAGCCATGATCATATTGAATGGCGGTGCAGGCTCGAAGGGCCGAATGGCCTACTCCTGCACCTATTTTCCATGTTTCTATGTTTGTACCGAATAATTAGTGCCTAGTTAAATTGATCTCATCTGCCTGTACATGATCCATATCACTCTATTCCCTGCACGTCCCTGTGCCTATCTAAATATATTAATGTGCCTCTCTTAATATAAAGTTTGAATCAGCCTGGTAGAAGGGATTCAAGGTTGTCTGATTGCTGGGAATAATTCCCACTGAAAGAAACTAAATTTTATACTTGACAACCTTTCAAAGTACATATGATCTTACAGAGGTGTACAAAACCATGAAAGGAATAGATTGGGTAGACAAACAGAGTCTCTTCCCCAGAGTAGGGGAATCGAGAACTAGAGAACATGGGTTTAAGGTGAGGGAGGAAAGATTTAATAGGAACTTGAGGGATAACTTTTTCCACACAAAGGACGGTGGGTGTATGGAATGAGCTGCCGGAGGAGGTAGTTGAGGCAGGTACTATTGCAACTTTTAAGAAGCATTTAGACAGGAACATGGTTAGGATAGGTTTAGAGGGACATGGGCCAAACGCAGGCAGGTGGGACTGGTGTAGTTGGGGCATGTTGGCCGGTGTGGGGCCGAATGGTGCTGTTTCCACGCTGCATGACTCTATGAATATATGACTCCATATACTTGACAAACTTTTAAAGTACATTTCAATGGTGGAATTTTGACGTAAAATCATTTAAATTGAATTTACGTTGAATCTGTTACTAAAACCTGGACACCTGGAGTCAGAAATTGAAAAAAAAAAACATTCGGATGTAATTTGCCAGAATGATGAAACTTCGTGTCCCTCTTACATTTTGGAATATATTTGCTCTCTGGGCTTTCCGATCTGTAAATCATTCAGCGCCACAGATTAGCGGCTTGTCCACATTTGGTAGTAATTTCCTCAGCCCAAGCTCTGAGGAGCCCTGCACCGTAATCATTTTTAGTGGTCTATTAATAGTCGAAGTTGCCAGGTCAGGCTCGGCTTCAGTCAGAGAACTGTAATTGCCCCTTCCTTTTTGTTAGTGAAGCATGGGCAGACCCTGCTAGTGCAGCCTGTGTTTGCAATTGAGCCAGAGAACAGCTGCAATATCTCATTTACATGAATGAAAGCAGAAAGCAGCATTGAACAATTTGTAGAAAAGCCCCGGGGATGTCATTTTTTCCAGACCCCCCGATCTAGAAGTTCCGTACGTCCTTTTTATATATATATATATATATATATATTAAAAATGTTTCTTGAAATCTCCTCCGCTTTATGATTGATGTTGAAGGTTCAGAGTGCTGGAGCCCAGATTTGAAAGCGGCCCAAAAGAAAGAGTTGAAGGTCAATGTGATCTCATTTTACTTATTGGGTTGGCATGAGTGCAACGCAAGGCACCTGCAGCTCAACGTTATACTGGCAGCCTCATTCAAACCAGAAGGGTGCCTGATGTGTGTGCATTGAAATGTCAGACCGGGGCCACACTACCCATATGGAGGTTAAGACATATTGCATGAGCAGCAGAACTGTGTAGCTTCAATCTTCAGCTTCATCTTACCACCCCTCCCCCCCCCCCCCCACCGTCCCGTCCCCCCACCGTCCCCCCGTCCCCGCCCCCCCCCACACATGTCGGGGAGGGGGGAGTGTGTGGGGGCAAGATGCATCTGCAGATTGAACCTACTACATTTCAATGCACACACACATCAGGCACCCTTCTGGTTTGAATGAGGCTGCAGGTACAATGTTGAGCTACAGGTGCCTTGCAATGCACTCATGCCAACCAATAAGAAGACAGGAAGATGGGGTTAGGAGGGAGAGATAGATCAGCCATGATTGAATGGTGGAGTAGACATGATGGGCCGAATGGCCTAATTCTACTCCTATCATTTATGATCTTATGATCTTATGATGTGGAAATTATACACCTCAGAATTTAAACCACAACAGCTTGTGGTCATTTCCAACTTAACATCTTTCCTATAACATGGTGCCCAGAACAATAAACCACTTTGGGATTTCACTTACACTGCAATTCACAGTGTATCGATACATGATAAGGGAACTACGTTTATTGCAAGATAAAGGCAGTAAAGTCCGATCAAAGATAGTCTGAGGGTCTCCAATGAGGTAGATGGTAGTTCAGGACTGCTCTCTAGTTGTTGGTAGGATAGTTCAGTTGCCTGATAACAGCTGGGAAGAAACTGTCCCTGAATCTGGAGGTGTGAGAGGTTGACCAGTCTCTGATTTTCATTGGCATTGAACATCTTCCAGGTTTGCAGGTAGAAGATGAGAAGGACACAAGGAACTGCAGATGCTGGAACCTTGAGCAAAATACAGAGTGCTGGAGTAACTCAGCCAGTCAGGCAGCATCTTCGGACAGGCAATGTCTCAGGCCGTGACCCTTATTCGGACTGGAGAAGGGTCACGACCCGAAACATTGCCTCTCCATGCCCTTTAGTGATGTTGCCTGAGCTGCTGAGTTATCAGTTAGAATTAACCAGTTTAGATTATTGTCACGTGTACCGAGGTACAGTGAAAAGCTTTTGTTGCTTGCTAAGCAGTCAGCGGAAAGACTTGATTACTATCGAGGCATGATTACTATCGAGCCATTTACAGTGTATAGACACGAGATAAGGAAATAATGTTTAGTGCAAGGTTAAGCCAGCAAAGTCCGATCAAAGATAGGTCGAGGGTCACCGATGTTCGAGAGTTACTCCAGCACTTTTGTGATTTAGATACTAGAAGGAAGTTGTCAGGAAGCATTGAATAAACATGAGGGTAGCCAGTGAATGTGTACACGCTGGGGAAACTCTGCAACGTGGACAAATCCCTCTCCTCAATCTCCCCGTTCCTTTAAGCTGCAGGAAAAGTAGTTAAAGTTGTTTTGTTTCGGAAGGAACTGCAGATGGTGGTTTATAGCGAAGATAGACACAACGTGCTGGAGTAATTCAGCGGGACAGGCAGCATCTCTGGAGAGGAGGAAGGAGTGATGTTGCGGGTCGAGATCCTTCTTCAGACTGAGAGTCAGGGGAGAGGGAGTCTAGGGATGTGGAAAGGTAAGGGTTGAAAACAACAGGTAAAAGCTGACGATGTTCGAGGAAATGTAGAATGGTTGTAGAGGCCAATTCTCTGAATGCATTCAAGAGAGAGCTAGATAGAGCCCTTAAGGATAGCGGAGTCAGGGGGGTATGGGGAGAAGGCAGGAACGGGGTACTGATTGAGAATGATCAGCCATGATCACATTGAATGGCAGTGCTGGCTCAAAGGGCCGAATGGCCTCCTCCTGCACCTATTGTCTATTATCTATTGTCTATTGTTGTGCCGTACAATGGCTGCCTCGCCAACAGTCTGTCTCGTCCCTTTCTATCTTTGTTGTTTTTTAGTCTGTAGTTAAATGTTGTTTTAGTGTATCTTTAGTTTTGTGTTATGAGGGGGGTGGAGGGGGGGGGAAACTTTTTAAATCTCTTTCCTCAACAGAGATGCGACTTTTTCCTTATCGTATCTCCGTCTGCACTGTGGCCTAACGTCGTGGAGCTGGCGGCCTCTTGCTGGGGATCGACCTTGGGAGCTCCAACCGCGGTGAGCCTGCGGATTTAACATCTCGGGGCTGGCAGTGCCTTTGCCAGGGATCGATCTCGGAAGCTCCAACCGCGGGAGCCTGCGGACTTTAGCATCGTGGAGCTCGTGATGCCTTTGTCAGGGACTGACTTCAGGAGCTCCAAGCCGCAGGAGCTTCGATCGCCCCGATCACGGGAGCATCGATCACCGGCTGCGGGAGCTTCAATCACCCCGACTGCGGATGGTTCGACTTTCGCGACCGTGGGAGAAAAAGGAGGAAAGAAGCTAAGACTTTATTGCCTTCCAACACAGTGAGGAACGGGCAGGAGCCGCTGTGATGGATGTTTATGTTCAATCTTTATGCAGTTGTACGTTTTGTTTCTTTAATGGCATATCAAATTCCTCGTATGATTTACATACTTGTTTTGTTTTCATACTTGGCTAATAAATTAATTACAATTACAATTAATTCTGACCTGAGTGGAAGGTGACAACAAATGAATGAATGAATGAATAAATGAATGAATGAATGAATGAATGAATGAATGAATGAATGAATGAATGAATGAATGAATGAATGAATGAATGAATGAATGAATGAATGAATGGCTGTATTATCACATGTGACATGCCACAGTGGTATTCCTTGTTTTGCATGCCCAATGTATGCAAAGAGTGGCCACATAAAGGGCGCCAACAAAGTTACAAAGTTACGAGGCATATAATCAGTAAAATTAATCAGGAGGACAGTGAAACTAGTCGGAGAACTAGGGTGGGGGAGGGACGGAGAATTTATTTGTTCCTTGAGTATGGAGTTTGGGCATCCCCCACGCTGTAGCACTGAGCCGCAAACTGCTGTGGTGGAGATCAGGTGCATCCTGGAATAATCCTCAGGCGAAGAAGCTGATGGTGGCTGTGACCTTGACCTGACACAGGAAAAAGCATTCCCTGCACACACATGGGTGTTGTGTTCGAGTCTGCAGGAGATGGCGAGCCTTGTTGCTGACGATGAATGCAATTTGGGTTGGCTCTTTAAGTAGGACTGTTTTAGGGAAATAAAGCTGGTAAAAGCTGTCAGGTTTCAGAGCAGCGGGGTTGAAAATTGCATCGGAAATGAAGTGATGTTGTCGTACTTTGGCAGATTGTTGTGTTGGGGGAGAAAAAAAAGATGCAAATGAAAATCTCGCTGGGATGTTGGAATTATAAATGAGTCTGCCAGGTTATAAAAAGGTCTGGAAATAAGCACAACATTGTTATTCTGCATGGAGCTAATTTTTCATTTGTGTGGGATGATTTTTCATTTGGAGTTGCACGACAGAATTTCCAGGGTATGATCTAATTTCTATTTCTTGGCTGTCACCACCTTCAACCATTTCATTCGCATTGTCAACAGTCTTTCTCGAGGATGAATTACTCTTCTCGAAGACTGTCAGCGTCCAGTTTTGTGTGTGATTTAAGCTGCTTCCTTTTGTTTAGTTCAGAGATACAGGGCGGAAACAGGCCCTTCGGCCCACCGAGTCCGCGCCGACCACTAACACTATCCTACACACGCCAGGGACTATTTGCAATTATACAAAGCCAATTAACCTACAACCCTGTACGTCTTTGGCGTGTGGGAGGAAACCGGAGCACCCGGAAAAAAAACCACGCAGGTCATGGGGAGAACGTGCAAACTCTGTCCAGACAAGTACCCATAGTCAGGATCAAACCTGAGTCTCTGGTGCTGTAAGGCGGAAACTCTACCGCTGCGCCACTGTGCTGCCCATTTTTCTTTCTGTTTGGTTCTTATTTCTGTGATTGATGGCTGGTACTACTGTGATTTCTCAGTTAACCTGCCTGATAAAACAAATCCCTTTTGTCAGTTCCCAAACATCATAATTACCATGTGCCAAACCTTAACGCCTGAACCCACCATTGAGGCTGGCTGCTCGTAGCAATTTTTCCGCTGAGCTAGAATGTTGTCGTATCTGTTTTGGCTTTGCAAGGCAATGCCAAGTTGGAAAGGGTGCAGAGGAGATTTACGAGGATGTTCCCAGGATTCGAGGGCCTGAGCTATAGGGAGAGGTTGAGCAGGCTAGCCCCCCTACTTTCAGTCCTGACCCGAAATGTCACCCATCATCTTTCTCCAGAGATGCTGCCTGACCCGCTGAGTGTCTAACAATGCCTATTGATGGGCCATGAAGTCAAGTCAAGTTTATTTGTCACATACACATACACGATGTGCAGTGAAATGAAAGTGGCAATGCCTGTAGTTCTGTCCTGGGCCTCCTCAACTATCAGAGTGAGGCCCAATGCAAATTGGAGGAACAGCACCTCATATTTCACTTGGGCAGCTTACACCCCAGCGGTATGAACATTGATTTATCTAACCAAGTAGCCCCTTGCTTTCCTTCTCCCTCCCCCAGCCTAGTTCTCCTACTGATTTCACCGTTCTCCTGATTAATTGTACTGTTTGTATGCCTTGTGATCACCTTTCCCTCAGCCATCAATGAACCATTGCACATTTCCTCGATCCTTGTCTGCTTTGATCTGTTCTTTTCGCACCTTGTACGATCTTCCATATCTCTAGTTTCCCTCTCCCCCGACTCTCAGTCTGAAGAAGGGTCTCGACCCGAAATGTCGCCCATCCCTTCTCTCCAGAGATGCTGCCTGTCCCGCTGAGTTATTTTGTATGTATCTTCATTAAAATAGATTCTCTGCCTGCTATGGTGTTGCTTTTGTAGGATCGGGCTTGGTGAAAAGTGATTCATGTGTTTCTCGCATTATCCGCGTGACAACACTTTGTAAAGCACTTCCGTGGTTGCGAAATGCATTGGGATGGTCTGAGAATGCTAACAGCACTAACTAAATGCGAGTCTTCACGATGCTGTTGAAATATTGTTGAACTGCCTTGCAGTGATCCATCAGTGTTGTTCTCTGTTCTGGCGTAAGATGTTTTATATACAGATGGTTCAAGTTTGAAGCTCTGATTTCACTAATCTGCTGCTCGCTCACTGGAGACTGTGCTGAGGAAATGTATTGCAATTTCAGACAAAGAATGCTGCTTGTGATTTCTGTAGATTTCTAAAGAAAGGCATTTAAAACAATAACAGATGTGCTATCAGAACGGGCTCTGACTCTCTGGATGTTGATGTAAATAGTCCACTGATTAATTCAGGATATTTCCTAATTTTTCTCGTTTCCCATGAATTACTTAATACACTTTTTTTTTAAATCACTCTCAAGGTCAAAAATGTGTTAGGTAAACAGAGGAATGCAAATATTTTGTGCAAGATTTCTTGGTCTGGGTGTTAACAGAGCATTGACATGTGTTTTTTTAAAAGCAAGTTGAAGTTTGCAATGAAATAAAGAATTATTTCACTGAAGGAGTTTGCGTTTGGCTTATTGTCACGTATACTGAGGTACAGTGAAAAGCTTTTGATGCGTGCTAACCACGAGTCAGCGGAAAGACAATACATGATTATAATCGAGCTATTTACAGCGTATAGATACATGATAACGTGGATAATGTTTAGTGCAAGTAAAGTCCAATCAAAGATAGTCTGAGAGTCTCCAATGTGGTAGATACTAGTTCAGGACAGCTCTCTGGTTGTTGGTCGGATGGTTCAGTTGCTTGATAACAGCTGGGAAGAAACTGTGTCTGAATCTGAAGGTGTGTATTTTCACACTTCCTCTTCCCTGATGGGAGACGGGACAAGAGGGATCGGCCAGGGTGAGACTCATCCTTGATGGGCAGGTTGCCTGATAACAGCAGCTTGTATACCAGTAGTTAAGCAGCATCACAGACTTTATCGGCATCTCGCTTGGTTTGATAGTAATTGAATTAAACAGCACGGAAACAGGACCTTCATCCCAACTTGTCCATGCAGATAAAAATGCTTCATCTAGCTAGACCCATTTGCTCATGTTTGGCCCATATCCCTCCAGAGCTTTCCTATCCATGTACCTGTTCAGGTGTCTTTTGAATGCTCTTATGGTACCTCAGTAATGGGAGGGTGAAGATGTCCTCAAAAACTCCAGCCAGCTGGTCCGCACAGGTTTTGAGAATGTGAGCAGGAATACCATCAGTTCCAGACGCATTCTGAGGGTTCTCCCTCATGAAAAATACTCTGACGATAGACACAAAATGCTGGAGGAACTCAATGGGACTGAAGAGCATTCCCTCTCCCTCCATCCCTCCTCCACCCAAGTCGCACCAGCTTCTCGTTCTCACCTAGCAAACAGCTAACGAAGGCTTGTTTCCTTTATCATCCTTACTTTTTTGCATATCTATCATTCATTTGTTCTATATCTCCCTATATCTCCGTCTATATCTCTCATTTCCCTTTCCACTGAGCCCCAGTCTGAAGAAGGGTCTCGATGTTGGGGGAGTCCAGAACCAGGGGCCACAGTTTAAGAATAAGGGGTAGGCCATTTAGAACGGAGATGAGGAAAAACTTTTTCAGTCAGAGAGTTGTAAATCTGTGGAATTCTCTGCCTCAGACGGTAGTGGAGGCCAATTCTCCGAATGCATTCAAGAGAGAGCTAGATAGAGCTCTTAAGGATAGCGGAGTCAGGGGGTATGGGGAGAAGGCAGGAACGGAGTACTGATTGAGAATGATCAGCCATGATCACATTAAATGGTGGTGCTGGCTACTCCTGCACCTATTGTCTATTGTCGATTGACCCGAAACTTCACCCATTCCTTCTCTCCCGATATGCTGCCTGTCCCATTGAATTCCTCCAACATTTTGTGTCTATCTTCGGTTTAAACCAGTGTCTGCAGTTCCTTCTGACACAAGAATATTCTGACGTTGGCTTTGGTGAAGTGAGAGATAACCAGGTGGGGCAGTGATGTGTGGAAAGTGCAGGTAGGTGGGAATGTACACCTAAGATGGCATATTATCTTAAACGTGAGATGGCATGTTATCTTAAACGTTCTATGCCTTTTCATCAGCCACCCAATCACATTTTTACTTGTATTTATTGGACGCTACCTAGGAGGTGGTGGCTAAAGAATACATTTAGACAGGTACATGGATAGGACAGGCTTAGAGGGATATGCGTCACATGCAGGTGGGTGGGACTAGTGTAGATGGGACATGTTGGGCGGTGTGGGCGTGTTGGTCCGCTGTAAGACTCTATGACTCTATAAGGTAGCAAACATAATCAATCTGCTTATGGAACAAGGGAGAACGCAAGCAGGAAAATAGGCTAGTTATTTGATATTAGTAGAACGAAAACACTCCAATATTATGATAAGCGATAATAGAATTGGACAGGGTCAAGTGTAGGAACGGACTGCAGATGCTGGTTTAAACCGAAGATTGACACAAGACACTTCTGTCTGTAGAAGGGTCTCGGCCCGAAACGTCACCCATTCCTTCTCTCCAGAGATGGCTGCCTGTCCCGCTGAGTTACTCCGGCTTTTTGAGTCTATCTTTGGACAGGGTCAACATGGACTTACAATGGAGAAATCATGTTTCACGAGGCAGTGAGGAATTTGGAGGCTTTTGTACAGGAAAATGACACCAAGATGAAAAATCAGCCATGATCTCATTTAATGGCTGAGCAGGCATGAAGGACCAAAGGTCAATTGCTGTTTCTGCTTCTCTATCGCCTGCAGCATCAGACTTGCTCTATCTTCCATCATGGATTTTGCAGGCTAACCTATCAATGTGGTGATGAAAAATGTCAATGTATAGTGTGCTTCAGAGTAATGGCCCTTCTGCACTAACAACATATATATATACAGCCGGTTCATTATCCCTCCATTCAATTCCAGATTTCATTCCACTTCCAAGTATTATTATCGTGCATTGAAATTTCTATCGCCTGCACTCTGTGCCTGACATTCACTGCGGGGCGAGTGCAGTCAGAAAAATGATCGGCAAGGTGTCTTCTCCCAGACTGAGTTGTCCAAGTGATGCTGGTACACGTATCAGCATCTCTCCTTTTGACATCTATGTAAGGATAAAGTAGAGGGAGTTTTCCCTCTTGCGGTTTGCCGAATGCAGTTGACCCGGGAGTACTTGATGTTGACACCGACTGCAACTGAATGAAAGTATCTACTGCCTGGCAGCTGTGAGTGTCTCGAATTAAATGATTGAGTAGAGTCTGAACTGAGAATGAGTCCACACAAAAATAAAATCCATAATTTTGCGTCAAATTGACAATCTAACTTAAGAAGCCAGGAGAAGGCCATGGGACAAGTTGAATAATGCACACGGTTGCATGCTATCAGAGCAGAGTGGAAGTGTGCTCACTTTATATTTCCCACATGCCATACCTGCCTTCAGTAGCGGTTGATCGCAACACTCAAGATGTTTATTGGGCTTGATTCCTTTCTCAGGATTTGGATTGGGATTGCTGAAAGTCTAGCATTTTGCCCAAATGACCACACAAATGGCTTCAACATCACTGAGCCTAGATTGTTTAACTTAGTTTAGAGATATAGCACGGAAACAGGCCCTCTGGCCCACCGAGTCCGTGCCGACCAGCGATCGCCGCAAACTAACCATATCCTACACACACCAGGGGCAATTTACAATCATACCAAGCCAATTAAACTGCAAACCTGTACGTCTTTGGAGTGTGGGCAGAAACTGGAGAAAACCCGCGCAGGTCATGGGGAGAATGTACAAAGTCCGTACAGGCAAGCACCCGCAGTCAGGATCAAACCCGGGTCTCTGGCGCTGTAAGGCAGCAACTCTACCACTGCACCACCGTGCGGCCAATTGCCTCTCATGATCGTACTAATTAATATCTCACTAACGGTGCCACCTCACCACCTCTACCCTCTCAACCGTACTTCCTAGAAGTAAATATCTCTGAATATTAAACTTCCAGGTTTGATCTTTGCTGAAACATGTCTCCATAATGGCTGCCAAATCACATTCATTTGCATTCATTTACTTTATGAAGTACGATACAAACACTTTAGGTTTTTTAGTTTAGTTTAGAGATACAACAGGAAAGCAGGCCCTTCAGCCCACCGAGCCCACGCCGACCATCGATCACTCATTCACGCTAGTTCTGTATTACCCCACTTTCTAATCCATTCCCTGCACACTCATGACAATTTTGCAGAGGCCACTCAACCTACAAATCCACACACCTTTGGGATATGGGAGGAAACCGGAGCGCCTGTTAATAATTTGTTTAGTTTAGAGATACAGCGTGGAAACAGACCTTTCGGCCCACCGAGTCTGCACTGACCAACAATCACACATACACTAGTTGCAGAAACCAATTAACCTACAAACCTGCACTTCATCGGAATGTGCGAAGAAACCAGATAATGATTCACAAAGTAAGATACAAACCCTTTTGGATATTAGTTTAGTTTAGAGATAGAGCAATAAAACTAGCCTTTCAGCCCACTGAGCTCACAATGACCATTGATCACCCGTTCACACTAGTTACAGAGTTATAGAGCCATAGAGTCATTGAGCATGCAAGCAGGCTCTTTGGCCCAACTTGCCCACACCGACCAACATAATAATAATAATAAATAATAATAATATTCATTTATTGTCATTGCAACGAGTACAACGAAATTAAAAAACAGCCAATCCTGACGGTGCGTACAAACATATATGCAATAAATGCAAAAACAAATAAATACATAAATACAATTAAATTAAGTACAAGATTTTTTAACGGTGTTGCCTAGTGCACAGGTAGTGTTCAGTTCTCGTATGGCCCTGGGGTAAAAACTGTTCTTAAGTCTGTTTGTTCGGGATTTGATTGACCTGAAACGTCGACCAGAGGGCAGATGAACAAACAGACGGTGGCCGGGGTGGGATGGATCTTTTATTATTTTGCCTGCTCTACTGAGGCAGCGCAGGCTGAACAGGTGCTCCAGGGAGGGCAGTGAGCAGCCGATGATTTTCTGGGCCGTCGTGATGACCCTCTGAAGGGCCTTCCTGTCCTTTTCTGAGCAGCTGGCATACCATGTGGTTATACAGTATGCCAGCACACTCTCGATGGAGCAGCGATAGAAGGACAACATGAGCTTCTCCTGCAGGTTGGTTTTCCTGAGGATCCTCAGGAAGTGGAGTCTCTGCTGTGCCTTCTTTACTGTGGTGATGGTGTTGGTAGACCAGGTGAGATCCTCTGCGATGTGCGTACCCAGGAACCTGAAAGCTGGTACCCTTTCCACGCAGACCCCATTGATGTAGAGTGGGTCGTAATCTCCACTGGTTTTTCTAAAGTCAATTATAAGTTCCTTTGTTTTGGAGGAGTTCAGGACCAGATTGTTCACTGAACACCATGCTGCCAGCCTTTGGATTTCATCCCTATAGGCTGTCTCATCTCCTTCTGAGATAAGTCCAACCACAGTCGTGTCATCCGCGAACTTGATGATGGTGTTGGTGGGATGGGTGGGGGCGCAGTCGTGAGTGTAGAGGGAGTAAAGGATGGGGCTCAACACACAGCCCTGTGGTGAGCCGGTGCTCAGTGTAATGGTGGAGGAGAGGTGAGGGCCTATTTTGACTGTCTGGGGGCGGTTGGTCAGGAAGTCCTTGATCCATTTGCAGATGGTTAGGGAAAATCCAAGGTCGGAAAGTTTGGTGACCAGTCTGCTCGGGATGACCGTGTTAAAGGCAGAGCTGAAGTCGAGAAAGAGCATCCTCACATAGCTCCCCTGGTGTTCAAGGTGGGTCAGTGCAGTGTGAAGAGCAGTGTCGATGGCATCCCCTGTAGACCTATTTGCTCTGTAGGCAAACTGGTATGGGTCGAAGGTGGGTGGGAGGCTGGCTTTGATGTGCTGCAGGACCAGTCTCTCGAAGCACTTTGTGATGACCGGTGTGAGTGCTACCGGACGGTAGTCGTTAAGACCGCTGATGACAGGCTTTTTCGGCAGTGGGATGATTATGGCGGACTTCAGGCAGGGAGGGATGGTGGATTTTAAAAGGGACAGGTTGAAGATTTTTGTGAAGACCTCAGATAATTGGTCTGCACATTCCCTCAGCACTCTGCCCGTCACACCATCGGGGCCTGCAGCTTTCCTGGGATTCACTGCTCTGAGCACTCGCTTAACGTCATACTCCTGCACAGTGAAGGTGTTGCTCTCAGGTGCTGGAGAGGGTGTAATGTCTGCCACTGTAGCTTTCACCTCGAAACGAGCAAAGAAACAGTTAAGTTCCTCAGCCAACGAGGCGTCGCCGTCGGCAGTCGTGCGGTTGCTGGTCTTGTAATTGGTGATGTGCTGGATGCCTTGCCATACCCGCCGTGGGTCATTGTTGGAAAAGTGGTCCTCAATCTTCCTCTTGTAGGACGCTTTGGCATCCTTGATGCCTCTCTTCAGGTTGGTTCTAGCAGCACTGTATAGAGCTCTGTCACTAGACCTGAAGGCGGTGTTACGGTCCTTGAGGAGAGACCTGACATCCTTTGTCATCCAGGGTTTTTGATTGGGGTACAACCGGATGCGTTTGTCGACGGTGACATTGTCAACGCAGTTTTTGATGTAGCAAAGTACAGTTGATGTGTACTCCTCCAAGTCCTGATCCTCAAAAATATCCCAGTTGGTCCTTTCGAAGCAATCCTGCAGCTGCGAGGAAGCTCCTTCAGGCCATGTCTTCACAGTCTTTATGGTGACTGGAGCTTTCCTCCTGAGTGGGGTGTATGCTGGGGTTAGGAATATGGACAGGTGATCTGACTGCCCCAGGTGTGGTAGTGGTGCTGACCTGAACCCCTTCTTAATATTTGAGTAAACCTTGTCTAGTGTGTTTTTCCCCCTGGTAGCACATCTTATGTGTTGTTCAAGTTTCGGGAGAACTGACTTTAGGTCTGCATGGTTGAAGTCCCCGGCTATGATGTGGGCTGCTTCTGGATATGTGCTCTGTTGTGAGTTTATTGCACCTAGCAGGTAGCCTAAAGCTGTGCTAGCGTTAGCATTCGGTGGGATGTAGACTGCTGTTACTATAACCCCTGTAAATTCGCGAGGAAGGTAAAAAGGCCTGCATTTAACTGTTAGGGACTCCAGATCAGGAGAACAGTGGCTATCTATGGTTTGGATATTAGTGCACCAGCTGTTGTGCACATAAATGCATAACCCCCCCCCCTTGCTCTTACCGGAGTCGATGTTTCTGTCCCAACGAAACGCTGTGCGCCCGGCTAGCTCAATGGCTCCGTCTGGGATAAGTGGATGAAGCCATGTCTCTGTTACTAAGAGAATGCAACAGTCCTCCACGAGTTTGTTTGCTGATATCTGTAGTTTAAGTTCGTCCATTTTGTTGATGATGGATCTGGCGTTGGTGAGGAACATGCTAGGTAGCGGTGGTTTGTGTGGCTGTCTCTTTAGCTTGGCAAGTATACCGGACCGGCATCCTCGCTTTTGCTTCCTGTTTCTCCTCCGTCTGCGACGCCTGTTCGCGCCGACAACTATCCACGGAGCGCCCGGTGTCCTGGCAATCTCTTCCGGTATATCATGTCCCATCTACACTAGTTCCACCTGCCCGCGTTTGCCCCATATCCCTCTAAACATGTCCTACCCATGTACCTCTGTTTAATTGTTTCTTAAACGTTGCGATAGTCCCTGCCTCAGCTACTTCCTCTGGCAGCTTGTTCCATACACCCACCAACCTTTGTGTGGAAAAAGTTACCCCTCTATGCTATCCCACTTTCTCATCCACTTCCTATACACCAGGGGCAAATTTCAGAGGCCAATCAACCTACAAGCCTGCATGATATGGGAGGAAATAGGAGCAGCTGGAGGAAACCCACACGATCACAGGGCAATCATGCAAACTTCACACAGACAGCACCCAGAGTATGGATCGAACCCAGCTCTCTGGTGTCGTGAGGCAGCAGCTCTACCAGCAACTCCATTGTGCTGATCTTTCCTTCTTTAATATTACTGGAGTTTAGAAGGATGAGAGGGGATCTTATAGAAACATATTAAATTTATAAAAGGACTGGACATGCTAGATGCAGGAAAAATGTTCCCAATGTTGGGCGAGTCCAGAACCAGGGGCCACAGTCTTAGAATAAAAGGGAGGCCATTTAAAACTGAGGTGAGAAAAAACTTTTTCACCCAGAGAGTTGTGAATTTGTGGAATTCTCTGCCACAGAGGGCAGTGGAAGCCAAATCACTGGATGGATTTAAGAGAGAGTTAGATAGAGCTCTAGGGGCTTGTGGAATCAAGGGATATGGGGAGAAGGCAGGCACGGGTTATTGATTGGGGACGATCAGCCATGATCACAATGAATGGCGGTGCTGGCTCGAAGGGCCGAATGGCCTCTTCCTGCATCTATTTTCTATGTTTCTATGTTTCTATGTTTCTATTAAGCATAGAGAGTCATAGTGCGATACAACGTGGAAACAGGCCCTTCAGCCAAACCTTCCCACACCTGCCAACATGTCCCAGCTACACTAGTCCCACCTGCCTGCATTTGGTCCATATCCCTCCAAACCTGTCCTAGTTCATGTACCTGTCTAACTGTTTCTTAAATATTGGGATAGTCCCTGCCTCAACTACCTCCTCTGGCAGGTCGTTCTGTACACCCACCACCCTTTGTGTGAAAATGTTACCCCTTAGTTTCCTATTAAATCTTTTCCCCTTCACCTTAAACCTATGTCCTCAGGTCCTCGATTCCCCTACTCTGGGAAAGAGACTGTGCATCTACCCAATCTATTCCTCTCATGATTTTGTACACCTCTATAAGATCACCCCTCATCCTCCTGCGCTCCAAGGAATAGAGTCCCAGCCTGCTCAACCTCTCCCTAGAGCTCAGACCCTCCAGTCCTGACAAAATCCTCATAAATCTTCTCTGTACCCTTGCCAGCTTGACAATACCTTTCCTATAACATTGTGCCCAGAACTGAACACAATACTCTAAACGCAGACTCACCATGTACACTCTTGCAAAGAGGGGTACATGAGTCATTTCTTCAGATTTTAATTACTATTTAATTAATAGCTTTCCTCGTGGAATGTCGTTTTCAAGTGCAGGATCTCAGGAGGATGAGAATAACAGTTTCATGTTTAACTTTCGCAGGTGCAGAATTCATTACCCCCGTAGGTTAACTATTGGGTCAGTTTTCTCTGTGAATGTTGCATAAACATCCACCAACCTAAGTTCCACTCATAACAAGGTTCAGTTGGCAGGATCAAGTCTTGACAAAAGCTTTCTCTCATGCCACTCTAGAAGTTCAAAGTCCTTCCGGCAAAATGATTTTATCATCGAGCACCATTTCCAAGTTATTTCTGTGGATGCATCATTTCCTGGAAATCTCTCTTTAGTTTTGTTTAGTTTAGAGATACAGCGCGGAAACAAGCCCTTCGGCCCACCGGGACCAGCGATCCCCGCACATTAACACTATCCTACACACACTAGGGACAATTTTTACATTTATACCAAGCCAATTAACCCACATACCTGTACGTCTTTGGAGTGTGGGAGGAAACCGAAGATCTCTGAGAAAACCCACACAGTCACGGGGAGAACGTACAAACTCCATACAGACGGTGCCCATGGTCGGGATCGGATCCGGGTCTCCGGCGCTGCAAGCGCTGTAAGGCAGCAACTCTACCGCTGCACCACTGTGCCTCCCTCTAGTCACTAACTCTAAATGCCGTGTGCTTTATTCCGCCTCCGAAATTCATTCCATACTCCAAAGACGTACAGGTTTGTAGGTTAATTGGCTTGGTATAATTGGAAATTGCCCCTAGTGTGTGTAGGATAGTGTAAGTGCGCGGGGATCGCTGGTCGGCGCGGACTCGGTGGGCTGAAGGGCCTGTTTATGCGCTGTATCTCTAAACTAAACTAAACTAAACCAAGCTATGATCAACCAAATAGCATGGTGTTATAAGAGTACTACAAAATAATAATAATAATAATAATAATAATAATAATAATAATAATAATAATAATAATAATAATAATAATAATAATAATAATAATAATAATAATAATAATAATAATAATAATAATAATAAATAATAAATAATAATAATAATAATAATAATAATAATAATAATAATAATAATAATAATCATCATCATCATCATCATCATCATCATCATCATCATCATCATCATCATCATCATCATCATGATAATAGTAATAATAATAATAATAATAATAATAAATAATAATAATTATTATAATAATCATCATCATCATCATCATCATCATCATCATCATAATAATAATCATCATCATCATCATAATAATAATAATAATAATAATAATAATAATAATAATAATAATAATAATAATAATAATAATAATAATAATAATAATAATAATAATAATAATAATATATTCCTTTATTTGTCCCACACCGGGGAAATTTGCAGTGTTACAGCAGCAAAGTGGATAGCAAGAGACATTCATTATAAATTAAAATAAAGATAAGGATAATTGTCATCATTTACTGTGTTTTTTTTTTACTGTTACTGTTAACTGGTCTGTTGACTGGTCTGCTGGGAGCAGTGCTGGTTGTGCAGTCTCACAGCAGCGGGAAGGAAGGACCTCCGATATCTCTCCATCACACGCTTGGGGTGAAGGAGTCTGTCACTCAAGGAGCTACTCAGTGCAGTGACAGTGTCCTGCATGGGGTGGGAGTCGCACTATTATCTAAGCAATAATGCTTTTTAGAAAGGCTGTCTTAAAATCATAGCGAGCATGTACCAGGGTTTGTTGCTGTATAGACTGGAGCGACTAGGTTTGTATACACTGGAATTTAGAAGGATGAGAGGGGATCTTATCGAAACGTATAAGATTATTAAGGGGTTAGACAATAGACAATAGACAATAGGTGCAGGAGTAGGCCATTCAGCCCTTCGAGCCAGCACCGCCATTCAATACGTCTTTGGAGTGTGGGAGGAAACCGAAGATCTCTGAGAAAACCCACACAGTCACGGGGAGAACGTACAAACTCCATACAGACGGTGCCCATGGTCGGGATCGGATCCGGGTCTCCGGCGCTGCAAGCGCTGTAAGACAGCAACTCTACCGCTGCACCACTGTGCCTCCCTCTAGTCACTAACTCTAAATGCCGTGTGCTTTATTCCGCCTCCGAAATTCATTCCATTGATTTCCACTTTGTGTTAGCACTACCCGTTGGGGATGAATTTCCAGTTACATATGTCACCTGACTCGCAAGAAACCTTGTCTTAGTTTAGTTTAGTTTAGTTTATTGTTCCGTGTGTCGAGGAAAGACTAGGCTTGTATTCACTGGAGTTTAGAAGGATGAGAGGGGATCTTATAGAGACGTATAAAATCATAAAAGGACTAGACAAGCTAGATGTAGGAAAAATGTTCGCAATGTTGTGGGGGTCCAGAACCAGGGGGCACAGTCCAAGAATAAAGAGGAGGCCATTTAAAACAGAGGTGAGAAGAAACTTTTTCACCCAGAGAGTTGTGAATTTGTGGAATTCTCTGCCACAGAAGGTAGTGGAGGCAAATTCACTGGATGAATTTAAAAGAGAGTTAGATAGAGCTCTAGGGGCTAGTGGAATCAAGGGATAAGGGGAGAAGGCAGGCACGGGTTACTGATTGTAGATGATCAGCCATGATCACAATGAATGGTGGTGCTGGCTCGAAGGGCAAAATGGCCTCCTCCTGCACCTATTGTCTATTGTCTATTGTCTATTGTCTATTGTTTCTATGTTTCTATGGTACAGTGAAAAGCTTTAGTTGCGTCATAACTAGCCAGCGGATAGACTTTACATGATTAAATTAAGCCGTTTAGAGTGTACAGATACATAATAAGGGAATAACGCCGCATGACTACATGAGCACTAAACATGTCATGAAAATCACCTTTTGGTCCTTGAATAATCAAATGTGGAATGAATCAAACTGCTACTCAGCTGTGGTGATCTTTCAAGAATCATTGATGAATCTGGCATTTTTTTTTCTTCATTATTTGTGTCAGAGGAGTGGAAATTGTATGGCAAAGTGGTTGCTGCATCACCCTGTTACCAGTCTCAGCAGGAAATGCTTCAACTTGTGCAAGGCAAGAGATCAGTGGCTCATCCGTTTTCTGTTTGACAATATAACATATATAACATATAACAACTACAGCATGGAAACAGGCCTGTCCGGCCCTATCAGTCCACGCCGACCATTCTCCCTGACCTAGTCTCATCTACCTGCACTCAGACCATAACCCTCCAATCCCCTCCTATCCATATACCTATCCAATTTACTCTTAAATAATAAAATCGAGCCAGCCTCCACCACTTCCACCGGAAGCCCATTCCATACAGCCACAACCCTCTGAGTAAAGAAGTTCCCCCTCATGTTACCCCTAAACCTTTGTCCCTCAATTCTGAAGCTATGTCCCCTTGTTGGAATCTTCCCCACTCTCAAAGGGAAAAGCCTACCCACGTCAACTCTGTCCGTCCCTCTCAAAATTTAAAAAACCTCTATCAAGTCCCCCCTCAACCTTCTACGCTCCAAAGAATAAAGACCCAACCTATTCAACCTCTCTCTGTAGCCTAAGTGCTGAAACCCAGGCAACATTCTAGTAAATCTCCTCTGTACCCTCTCCATTTTGTCGACATCCTTCCTATAATTTGGCGACCAGAACTGCACACCATACTCCAGATTCGGCCTCACCAATGCCCTGTACAATTTCAACATTACATCCCAACTTCTATACTCGATGCTCTGATTTATAAAGGCAAGCATACCAAACGCCTTCTTCACCACCCTATCCACATGAGATTCCACCTTCAGGGAACAATGCACAGTTATTCCCAGATCCCTCTGTTCCACTGCATTCCTCAATTCCCTACCATTTACCCTGTACGTCCTATTTTGATTTGTCCTACCAAAATGCAGCACCTCACACTTATCAGCATTAAACTCCATCTGCCATCTTTCAGCCCACCCTTCCAAAAGGCCCAAGTCTCTCTGTAGACTTTGAAAATCTACCTCACTATCAACTACTCCACCTATCTTAGTATCATCTGCATATTTACTAATCCAATTTGCCACACCATCATCCAGATCATTAATGTAAATGACAAACAACAGTGGACCCAACACAGATCCTTGGGGCACTCCACTAGACACTGGCCTCCAACCTGACATACAATTGTCAACCATTACCCTCTGGTATCTCCCATTCAGCCATTGTTGAATCCATCTTGCAACCTCACTATTAATACCCAACGATTTAACCTTCTTAATCAACCTTCCATGTGGAACCTTGTCAAATGCCTTACTGAAGTCCATATAGACAACATCCACAGCCTTGCCCTTATCAATTTCCCTGGTAACCTCTTCAAAAAATTCAAGAAGATTAGTCAAACATGACCTTCCAGGCACAAATCCATGTTGACTGTTTCTAATCAGGCCTTGATTATCCAAATAATTATATATATTGTCCCTAAGTATCTTTTCCATTAATTTTCCCACCACAGACGTCAAACTAATAGGTTTATAATTGCTAGGTTTACTTTTAGAACCTTTTTTAAACAAAGGCACAACATGCGCAATGCGCCAATCTTCCGGCACCATCCCTGTTTCTAATGACGTTTGAAATATTTCCGTCATAGCCCCTGCTATTTCTGCACTAACTTCCCTCAATGTCCTAGGGAATATCCTATCAGGACCTGGAGACTTATCCACTTTTATATTCTTCAAAAGTGTCCGTACCTCCTCTTCTTTAATCCTCCTAATTTCCATCACTACTCTACTTGTTTCGCTTACCTCACATAATTCAATATCCTTCTCCTCGGTAAATACCGAAGAAAAGAAATTGTTTAATATCTCCCCCATTTCTTCCGGCTCAGCACATAGCTGTCCACTCTGACTCTCTAATGGACCAATTTTATCCCTCACTATCCTTTTGCTATTGACATATCTGTAGAACCCCTTGGGGTTTACTTTTACATTACTTGCCAAAGCAGCCTCATATCTTTTTTTCGCTTTTCTAATTTCCTTTTTAAGATTCTTTTACATTCTTTATATTCCTCAAAAACCTCATTTACTCCCTGCCGCTTATATTTATTGTATATCTCCCTCTTTTTCCGAACCAAGTGTCCAATTTCCCTGGAAAACCACGGCTCTTTCAAATTATTATTCTTTCCTTTCCACCGAACAGGGACATAAAGACTCTGTACTCTCAAAATTTCACCTTTAAATATCCTCCATTTCTCTATTATATCCTTTTCATAAAACAACAATTTCCATTTCACTCCTTTTAAATCCTTTCTCATCTCCTCAAAATTAGCCTTTCTCCAATCCAAAACCTCAACCCTTGGTCCAGATTTGACCTTCTCCATAATGATATTGAAACTAATGGCATTATGATCACTAGACCCAAAGTGCTCCTCAACACATACCTCCGTCACCTGACCCATCTCATTTCCTAACAGGAGGTCCAACACTGCCCCTTCTCTGGTAGGCACCTCTACGTATTGCTGCAAAAAACTATCCTGCACACATTTTACAAACTCCAAACCATCCAGCCCTTTAACAGAATGTGAATCCCAGTCTATATACGGAAAATTGAAATCACCCACAATCACCACTCTGTGCTTACTACTAATATCTGCTATAACATATAACATATAACAACTACAGCATGGAAACAGGCCTGTCCGGCCCTACCAGTCCACGCCGACCATTCTCCCTGACCTAGTCTCATCTACCTGCACTCAGACCATAACCCTCCAATCCCCTCCTATCCATATACCTATCCAATTTACTCTTAAATAATAAAATCGAGCCAGCCTCCACCACTTCCACCGGAAGCCCATTCCATACAGCCACAACCCTCTGAGTAAAGAAGTTCCCCCTCATGTTACCCCTAAACCTTTGTCCCTCAATTCTGAAGCTATGTCCCCTTGTTGGAATCTTCCCCACTCTCAAAGGGAAAAGCCTACCCACGTCAACTCTGTCCGTCCCTCTCAAAATTTTAAAAACCTCTATCAAGTCCCCCCTCAACCTTCTACGCTCCAAAGAATAAAGGCCCAACCTGTTCAACCTCTCTCTGTAGCCTAAGTGCTGAAACCCAGGCAACATTCTAGTAAATCTCCTCTGTACCCTCTCCATTTTGTCGACATCCTTCCTATAATTTGGCGACCAGAACTGCACACCATACTCCAGATTTGGCCTCACCAATGCCCTGTACAATTTCAACATTACATCCCAACTTCTATACTCGATGCTCTGATTTATAAAGGCAAGCATACCAAACGCCTTCTTCACCACCCTATCCACATGAGATTCCACCTTCAGGGAACAATGCACAGTTATTCCCAGATCCCTCTGTTCCACTGCATTCCTCAATTCCCTACCATTTACCCTGTACGTCCTATTTTGATTTGTCCTACCAAAATGCAGCACCTCACACTTATCAGCATTAAACTCCATCTGCCATCTTTCAGCCCACCCTTCCAAAAGGCCCAAGTCTCTCTGTAGACTTTGAAAATCTACCTCACTATCAACTACTCCACCTATCTTAGTATCATCTGCATATTTACTAATCCAATTTGCCACACCATCATCCAGATCATTAATGTAAATGACAAACAACAGTGGACCCAACACAGATCCTTGGGGCACTCCACTAGACACTGGCCTCCAACCTGACATACAATTGTCAACCGTTACCCTCTGGTATCTCCCATTCAGCCATTGTTGAATCCATCTTGCAACCTCACTATTAATACCCAACGATTTAACCTTCTTAATCAACCTTCCATGTGGAACCTTGTCAAATGCCTTACTGAAGTCCATATAGACAACATCCACAGCCTTGCCCTTATCAATTTCCCTGGTAACCTCTTCAAAAAATTCAAGAAGATTAGTCAAACATGACCTTCCAGGCACAAATCCATGTTGACTGTTTCTAATCAGGCCTTGATTATCCAAATAATTATATATATTGTCCCTAAGTATCTTTTCCATTAATTTTCCCACCACAGACGTCAAACTAATAGGTCTATAATTGCTAGGTTTACTTTTAGAACCTTTTTTAAACAAAGGCACAACATGCGCAATGCGCCAATCTTCCGGCACCATCCCTGTTTCTAATGACGTTTGAAATATTTCCGTCATAGCCCCTGCTATTTCTGCACTAACTTCCCTCAATGTCCTAGGGAATATCCTATCAGGACCTGGAGACTTATCCACTTTTATATTCTTCAAAAGTGTTCGTACCTCCTCTTCTTTAATCCTCCTAATTTCCATCACTACTCTACTTGTTTCGCTTACCTCACATAATTCAATATCCTTCTCCTCGGTAAATACCGAAGAAAAGAAATTGTTTAATATCTCCCCCATTTCTTCCGGCTCAGCACATAGCTGTCCACTCTGACTCTCTAATGGACCAATTTTATCCCTCACTATCCTTTTGCTATTGACATATCTGTAGAACCCCTTGGGGTTTACTTTAACATTACTTGCCAAAGCAGCCTCATATCTTTTTTTCGCTTTTCTAATTTCCTTTTTAAGATTCCTTTTACATTCTTTATATTCCTCAAGAACCTCATTTACTCCCTGCCGCTTATATTTATTGTATATCTCCCTCTTTTTCCGAACCAAGTGTCCAATTTCCCTGGAAAACCATGGCTCTTTCAAATTATTATTCTTTCCTTTCCACCGAACAGGGACATAAAGACTCTGTACTCTCAAAATTTCACCTTTAAATATCCTCCATTTCTCTATTATATCCTTTTCATAAAACAACAATTTCCATTTCACTCCTTTTAAATCCTTTCTCATCTCCTCAAAATTAGCCTTTCTCCAATCCAAAACCTCAACCCTTGGTCCAGATTTGACCTTCTCCATAATGATATTGAAACTAATGGCATTATGATCACTAGACCCAAAGTGCTCCTCAACACATACCTCCGTCACCTGACCCATCTCATTTCCTAACAGGAGGTCCAACACTGCCCCTTCTCTGGTAGGCACCTCTACGTATTGCTGCAAAAAACTATCCTGCACACATTTTACAAACTCCAAACCATCCAGCCCTTTAACAGAATGTGATTCCCAGTCTATATACGGAAAATTGAAATCACCCACAATCACCACTCTGTGCTTACTACTAATATCTGCTATCTCCTTACATATTTGCTCTTCCAATTCTCGTTCCCTATTTGGCGGTCTATAATACACCCCTATAAGTGTTGCTAAACCTTTCTCATTTCTGAGTTCCACCCAAACAGCCTCCTTAATCGAGCCTTCTAGTCTGTCCTGCCAAAGCACTGCTGTGATATCCTCCCTGACAAGCAATGCAACACCCCCACCTCTTGCCCCTCCGATTCTATCACATCTGAAACAATGAAATCCTGGAATATTTAATTGCCAATCGCAACCCTCCTGCAACCATGTTTCACTGATCGCCACAACATCATACTTCCAGATGTCAATCCAGGCTCTAAGCTCATCCACCTTTCTTACAATGCTCCTAGCATTAAAATATACACATTTAAGGGACCCATCATTTCTTATTCTCAATTTATTTCTTTTCCCTTCTTTCTCTCCTACATATTGGGTCTGAGTGTTTCCCTTTTCTGCCTCCTGCCTCACACACTGCCTATTAGCTATCTGTGTTTGAGTCCCTCCCCCCAACCGTACTAGTTTAAAGTCTCCGCAGTTATTTTAGCAAATCTCCCCGCCAGGATATTGGTTCCCCTCGGGTTCAGATGCAACCCGTCCTTTTTGTACAGGTCATACTTCCCCCAGAAGAGGTCCCAATGATCCAGAAACTTGAAACCCTGCTCCCTGCACCAGTTCCTCAGCCACGTATTTATCCTCCACCTCACTCCATTCCTATTCTCACTATCGCGTGGCACAGGCAGTAAGCCTGAGATTATTACTTTGGAAGTCCTTTTTTTTAACTCTCTTCCTAGCCCCCTGAATTCTCCTTTCAGGACCTCTTCCCTTATCCTACCTATATTGTTGGTACCTATATGTACCACGACCTCTGGCTCCTCTCCCTCCCCTTTCAGGATATCCTGGACACGCTCAGACACATCCCGGACACCGGCACCAGGGAGGCAAACCACCATCCGGGTCTCCCGACTGCGTCCACAGAAACGCCTATCTGACCCCCTCACTATAGAGTCCCCTATTACTACTGCTCTCCTCTTCCTTTCCCTACCCTTCTGAGCAACAGGGCCGGACTCCTTGCCAGAGGCCCGGGCACCGTCGTTGCCCCCAGGTAGGCTGTCCCCCCCAACAGTACTTAAACAGGAGTACTTATTTCCAAGGGGTACAGCCACCGGGGTACTCCCTAGTCCCTGCCTCTGTTCCTTGCCCCCCCTAACAGTGACCCACTTGTCTACCTCCCGTGGTCTAGGAGTGACCACCTCCCTGTAACTCCTATCTATAACCTCCTCACTCTCCCTGATCAGATGGAGGTCATCAATCTGCCGCTCCAGGTTCCTAATACGGTCCCTTAGGAGCCCCATCTCGTCACACCTGGCGCAGATGTGGATGTCTGGAAGACTATCAGACTCCCAGATTCCCCACATCTGACACCCAGAACAAAAAACTGCCCTGGCAGTCATACTCTCCAAACAAAGCCCCGCGCTCGGTTACTAAACCTACCGCCCGGCCGCTACTCCAACCGCTCCAACCGCCCACCCAAAAGAACGGAGTGATCTCCTGGGAGAGGCGAAAAACCGGATAAAAAACCCAGGCCAATTTGGGAAAAAATCCGGGAAATTCCTCTCCGACCCCAAGCTAGGCGATCGAAACTAGTCCGGGAGATCACACAGGTCTTACTCCTTACTATCCCCACACAATCCCCACACAATCCCCACACACTACTTCCCAAGCAACACAGCTAGGTGCTGCTTGCTACTGCTGCTTGCTGCTGCTGCTACTGCTGATTGCTGCTGCTGCTACTGCTGATTGCTGCTCTCCTTACATATTTGCTCTTCCAATTCTCGTTCCCTATTTGGCGGTCTATAATACACCCCTATAAGTGTTGCTAAACCTTTCTCATTTCTGAGTTCCACCCAAACAGCCTCCTTAATCGAGCCTTCTAGTCTGTCCTGCCAAAGCACTGCTGTGATATCCTCCCTGACAAGCAATGCAACACCCCCACCTCTTGCCCCTCCGATTCTATCACATCTGAAACAATGAAATCCTGGAATATTTAATTGCCAATCGCAACCCTCCTGCAACCATGTTTCACTGATCGCCACAACATCATACTTCCAGATGTCAATCCAGGCTCTAAGCTCATCCACCTTTCTTACAATGCTCCTAGCATTAAAATATACACATTTAAGGGACCCATCATTTCTTATTCTCAATTTATTTCTTTTCCCTTCTTTCTCTCCTACATATTGGGTCTGAGTGTTTCCCTTTTCTGCCTCCTGCCTCACACACTGCCTATTAGCTATCTGTGTTTGAGTCCCTCCCCCCAACCGTACTAGTTTAAAGTCTCCGCAGTTATTTTAGCAAATCTCCCCGCCAGGATATTGGTTCCCCTCGGGTTCAGATGCAACCCGTCCTTTTTGTACAGGTCATACTTCCCCCAGAAGAGGTCCCAATGATCCAGAAACTTGAAACCCTGCTCCCTGCACCAGTTCCTCAGCCACGTATTTATCCTCCACCTCACTCCATTCCTATTCTCACTATCGCGTGGCACAGGCAGTAAGCCTGAGATTATTACTTTGGAAGTCCTTTTTTTTAACTCTCTTCCTAGCCCCCTGAATTCTCCTTTCAGGACCTCTTCCCTTATCCTACCTATATTGTTGGTACCTATATGTACCACGACCTCTGGCTCCTCTCCCTCCCCTTTCAGGATATCCTGGACACGCTCAGACACATCCCGGACACCGGCACCAGGGAGGCAAACCACCATCCGGGTCTCCCGACTGCGTCCACAGAAACGCCTATCTGACCCCCTCACTATAGAGTCCCCTATTACTACTGCTCTCCTCTTCCTTTCCCTACCCTTCTGAGCAACAGGGCCGGACTCCTTGCCAGAGGCCCGGGCACCGTCGTTGCCCCCAGGTAGGCTGTCCCCCCCAACAGTACTTAAACAGGAGTACTTATTTCCAAGGGGTACAGCCACCGGGGTACTCCCTAGTCCCTGCCTCTGTTCCTTGCCCCCCCTAACAGTGACCCACTTGTCTACCTCCCGTGGTCTAGGAGTGACCACCTCCCTGTAACTCCTATCTATAACCTCCTCACTCTCCCTGATCAGATGGAGGTCATCAATCTGCCGCTCCAGGTTCCTAATACGGTCCCTTAGGAGCCCCATCTCGTCACACCTGGCGCAGATGTGGATGTCTGGAAGACTATCAGACTCCCAGATTCCCCACATCTGACACCCAGAACAAAAAACTGCCCTGGCAGTCATACTCTCCAAACAAAGCCCCGCGCTCGGTTACTAAACCTACCGCCCGGCCGCTACTCCAACCGCTCCAACCGCCCACCCAAAAGAACTGAGTGATCTCCTGGGAGAGGCGAAAAACCGGATAAAAAACCCAGGCCAATTTGGGAAAAAATCCGGGAAATTCCTCTCCGACCCCAAGCTAGGCGATCGAAACTAGTCCGGGAGATCACACAGGTCTTACTCCTTACTATCCCCACACAATCCCCACACAATCCCCACACACTACTTCCCAAGCAACACAGCTAGGTGCTGCTTGCTACTGCTGCTTGCTGCTGCTGCTACTGCTGATTGCTGCTGCTGCTACTGCTGATTGCTGCTCTCCTTACATATTTGCTCTTCCAATTCTCGTTCCCTATTTGGCGGTCTATAATACACCCCTATAAGTGTTGCTAAACCTTTCTCATTTCTGAGTTCCACCCAAACAGCCTCCTTAATCGAGCCTTCTAGTCTGTCCTGCCAAAGCACTGCTGTGATATCCTCCCTGACAAGCAATGCAACACCCCCACCTCTTGCCCCTCCGATTCTATCACATCTGAAACAATGAAATCCTGGAATATTTAATTGCCAATCGCAACCCTCCTGCAACCATGTTTCACTGATCGCCACAACATCATACTTCCAGATGTCAATCCAGGCTCTAAGCTCATCCACCTTTCTTACAATGCTCCTAGCATTAAAATATACACATTTAAGGGACCCATCATTTCTTATTCTCAGTTTAGACAATAGACAATAGACAATAGACAATAGGTGCAGGAGTAGGCCATTCGGCCCTTCGAGCCAGCACCGCCATTCAATATGAACATGGCTGATCATTCACAATCAGTACCCCGTTCCTGCCTTCTCCCCATACCCCCTGACTCCGCTATCCTTAAGAGCTCTATCTAGCTCTCTCTTGAATGTATTCAAAGAATTGGCCTCCACTGTCTTCTGAGGCAGAGAATTCCACAGATTCACAACTCTCTGACTGAAATAGTTTTTCCTCATCTCCGTTCTAAATGGCCTAACCCTTATTCTTAAACTGTGGCCCCTGGTTCTGGACTCCCCCAACATTGGGAACATGTTTCCTGCCTCTAACGTGCCCAACCCCTTAATAATCTTATACGTTTCGATAAGATCCCCTCTCATCCTTCTAAATTCCAGTGTATACAAGCCTAGTCGCTCCAGTCTTTCAACATATGACAGTCCCGCCATTCCGGGAATTAACCTAGTAAACCAACGCTGCACTCCCTCAATAGCAGAGCCTTTGGAAAATGAGAACAAGAACTACTTTGGACTATTCCAAAACACTATTTTAAACGTTGGGATGGCTGCACCTGCCTGCTAACCTCTTGTGATTCATACACAAGAACACCTAGATCCAGTTATATTTCACTAGACTTTAGACTTTAGAGATACAGTGTGGGAACAGGCCCTTCACGCTGACCAGCGATCACCCACACACTTGCACTATCCTACACACTAGGGACAATTTACAGAACCCAACGAACCTACAAACCTGCACGGTCTTTGGAGTGTGGGAGGAACCGGGACACACGGAGAAAACCCACGTGGTCACGGGGAGAGCGTACAAACTCTGTACTGACGGCACCCGTGGTCAGGATCGAACCCGGATCTCTGGCGCTGTAAGGCAGCAACTCCACACGCTGCGCCACCGTGCCACCCTAAAATACAAATACTAGTCTTTTCCCATTTAAATACTAAACATCATGGTTTAGATAAATGTCCAATGTTGATGACCACTTGAAGTCTTAATTACTTCCAGAGAAGGGGACAGTAAAGTTGGTGAAAACAACCGTTTTCAGCACAGCAACGACTGTTCTACCGAAGAACACTGAAGAAGTCTGGTCTACCCCAACAGCTGCTGACGACATTCTACCGCTGCACCATAGAGAGCATCCTAACACATGGCATCCCTGTGTGGTACCTCAGCTGCACGGAGGCAGAGAGGAAAGCTCTTCAGCGGGTAGTCCATAGAGCTCAGAGGACCATCGGAACACAGCTACCAGCCTTGGAGGGCATCTACAACACACGATGCCTCAGAAAAGCCACCAGCATCCACAAAGACTCTTCACACCCCTGCAACAGTCTGTTCGAACTCCTTCCATCGGGCAGACGATACAAGGCCTTCTACGCCCGCACCTCCAGACTCAGGAACAGCTTCATCCCCAGGGCCATAGCCGCTATGAACCGGTCCTGCTGAGCCGGATGGTCACAACGCACAGTGATCCGGCACAGATCTGCTTGCACTTTATTCTGTCTGAAAACTGTTACAATTTGTTTCGTTGGGTTGTTGTTGTTTAAATTAATACTGACTAGCTAATTAAATTATTGCATCGTATGGGAGGCGCATTCCCAATCTCGTTGTACCCCTGTACAATGACAATAAAGATATATTGTATTGTATTGTATTGTATTTCATCATCATCTACAGTCAGAGATTAACAGTAGGGAAGTGCTTAGCAATTTTCACTTTACAGAACTTGGCTGTGATCTTTTTTTGGCAAGTGGCATCAGGTAGGCTTTGGGAAAAATAAAATCGACGATTTCTGACATGTATTATAAAGTGTTGAGCATTCCAATAATCATGCCTTTCCTTAGAGATTACATTTTGACACACAGGACAGAATTTGTCCAACTAATCTTCCCCAGAGAAGAGATGAATAACAGAGACATGTTTCTGCTCTTCTCATGCAACTTACTCTGTACACATAATAAATAAATATTTTCTTGGTATTGGCATAGGTTTATCATTGTCACCATGTACAGAGATAGAGTCATAGAGTGATATAGCGTGGAAACACGCCCTTTGGCCCAACTTCCCTACACCGGCCAACATGTCCCAGCTACACTAGTCCCATCTGCCTGCGTTTGGTCCATATCCCTCGAAACCTGTCGTATCCATGTACCCGTCTAACTGTTTCTTAAACGTTAGGATAGTCCCTTCCTTAAATGCCTCCTCTGGCAGCTCGTTCCATACCCCCACCATCCTCATGTGTGGAAAAGTTACTCCTCAGATTCTTATTAATCTTTTCCTCTTCACCTTAAACCTATGTCCTCTGGTCCTCGATTCACCTACTCTGGATAAGGGACACTGTGCATCTATCCGATCTTTTCCTCTCGTGGAATGGGAGATTCCACAGTGAAAAACTTATCCTGCTGTTCAATTAAATCAGATGATACTATACATGAATACAATCAAGCTGTACACAAGTACAGCAGGTCGACCAAAGAGAGCAATACCAGAGTGCCGAATAACATTTTGCAGCATTGTAGCATTACAGTTCCCGAGGAAAAAGTCTTATGTCTGCAATGAAGTAGGTTGGAAGATCAGATCTAAACCCCCCACTTTTGTGAGTATCACACAATGCTGGAGTAACTAAGCAGGTCAGGCAGCATCTCAGGAGAGAAGGAATGGGTGACGTTTCGGGTCGAGACCCTTCTTCAGACCCTCGCTTTTCCTCCACTTTTGTGAGGACCTTTTAGAAGTCTGATAACAAAGGGTTTTTATATTGTCTGTTTAGTTTTAGTTTAGTTTAGTTTAGTTCATTGGCACATGTACCGAGGCACAGTGAAAAGCCTTTGGGCTAACCAGTCAGCGGAAAGACAATACAAGATTATCACCGAGGCATTTGCAATGTACATGATAAGGGAATAACGAGAAGGGAGAAGAGGGAATGACCAGGATTCCCAACATCCCGAGGCAGCGCCAAGTGTGAAAAAAATGAATGATACCTTATTGTCACATGCACCATAGGGTAACTAGGTACAGTGAAATGATGCTTTGTTTTGTACACAACCGAGGCACTACACAAGTCGCCACGTGATGGCGCCGACAGTTACAAAAGTACCGAACAGTCCGTTCTACTGCCTGCTGCAGCACATGGCAGCGGGCCCCTCCTCCCGCTGGGTCCCCCTTCATTCTCGGCAGCCCCTCCACAGTGGGTCCCTTTTCGTTCTCGGCGGTCGACCCATGCCACGCCCCCCCATTGCTTTCACTGGTTCACCCCGCTCTCCCGTTGACGCCGGTGGTCGGGGGCCGACTCGAGGTCCTTGGTGGGCGAGCCGGGCCTACCAGCCGGGCTTCATCATCGGTCCGTAGCGGTAAGCCGGGCCTGCTTGCCGGGAGTGGCCGGGTGTACCAGTGTCATTGGTGGGGTGTCCGCTTTGTGTGATGGACTGGGCTATAATACAAAATAATAATAATAATAATAATAATAATAATAATAATAATAATAATAATAATAATAATAATAATAATAATAATAATAATAATAATAATAATAATAATAATAATAAATATTAATAATAATAATAATAATAATAATAATATTATTAATAATAATAATAATAACAATAATAATAATAATAATAATAATTATTATTATTATTATTATTATAATAATAATAATAATAATAATAAATAATAATGATCATCATCATCATCATCATCATCATCATCATCATAATTATAATAATAATAATAATAATAAATAATAATAATAATAATAATAATAATAATAATAATAATAATAATAATAATAATAATAATAATAATAATAATAATAATAATAATAATAATAATAATAATAATAATAATAATAATAATAATAATAATAATATTAATAATGATAGTAATAATAATAATAATAATAATAATAATAATAATAATAATAATAATAATAATAATAATAATAATAATAATAATAATAATATATTCCTTTATTTGTCCCACACCGGGGAAATTTGCAGTGTTACAGCAGCAAAGTGGATAGCAAGAGACATTCATTATAAATAAAAATAAAGATAAGGATAATTGTCATCATTTATTCACAAAATGCTGGAGTAACTCAGCAGGTCAGGCAGCATCTCGGGAGAGAAGGAATGGGTGACGTTTCGGGTCGAGACCCTGTGGTTTTTTTTACTGTTACTGTTAACTGGTCTGTTGACTGGTCTGCTGGGAGCAGTGCTGGTTGTGCAGTCTCACAGCAGCGGGAAGGAAGGACCTCCGATATCTCTCCATCACACGCTTGGGGTGAAGGAGTCTGTCACTCAAGGAGCTACTCAGTGCAGTGACAGTGTCCTGCATGGGGTGGGAGTCGCACTATTATCTAAGCAATAATGCTTTTTAGAAAGGCTGTCTTAAAATCATAGCGAGCATGTACCAGGGTTTGTTGCTGTATAGACTGGAGCGACTAGGTTTGTATACACTGGAATTTAGAAGGATGAGAGGGGATCTTATCGAAACGTATAAGATTATTAAGGGGTTAGACAATAGACAATAGACAATAGACAATAGGTGCAGGAGTAGGCCATTCAGCCCTTCGAGCCAGCACCGCCATTCAATGCTATCATGGCTGATCACTCTCAATCAGTACCCCGTTCCTGCCTTCTCCCCATACCCCCTCACTCTACTATCCTTAAGAGCTCTATCTAGCTCTCTCTTGAATGCATTCAGAGTATTGGCCTCCACTGCCTTCTGAGGCAGAGAATTCCACAGATTCACAACTCTCTGACTGAAAAAGTTCTTCCTCATCTCCGTTCTAAATGGCCTACCCCTTATTCTTAAACTGTGGCCCCTTGTTCTGGACTCCCCCAACATTGGGAACATGTTTCATGCCTCTAATGTGTCCAATCCCCTAATTATCTTATATGTTTCAATAAGATCCCCCCTCATCCTTGTAAATTCCAGTGTATACAAGCCTAATTGCTCCAGCCTTTCAACATACGACGGTCCCGCCATTCCGGGAATTAACCTAGTGAACCTACGCTGCACCCCCTCAATAGCAAGAATATCCTTCCTCAAATTTGGAGACCAAAACTGCACACAGTACTCCAGGTGCGGTCTCACCAGGGCCCGGTACAACTGGGTTGGACATGTTAGAGGCAGGAAACATGTTCCCAATGTTGGGGGAGTCCAGAACCAGGGGCCACAGTTTAAGAATAAGGGGTAGGCCATTTAGAACAGAGATGAGGAAAAACTTTTTTAGTCAGAGAGTTGTGAATCTATGGAATTCTCTGCCTCAGAGGGCAGTGGAGGCCAATTCTCTGAATACATTCAAGAGAGAGCTAGATAGAGCTCTTAAGGATAGCGGAGTCAGGGGGTATGGGGAGAAAGGAGGAACGGGGTACTGATTGAGAATGATCAGCCATGATCACATTGAATGGCGGTGCTGGCTCGAAGGGCCGAATGGCCTCCTCCTGCACCTATTGTCTATTGTCTATTGTCTATAATTAATCTATGTTCTCATCAAGTAATTTAAATCATGTCGCTAAATATAGGATATAATGCCCTGTGTTTTATTTGACCAATCTTATAATTCTGTGTATTCAAACTATTGTAGTTGACAACTATTAGAAGTTTTGGTCCTATTTACATTCCTGTTGATTTAAATTAAGTTTCCCATCAAAATCTCACAATCTCTGCGGTTAGACAGCCTCTTCTCTGTAGCTTGTTGCTGGCAGGCAGCAGTTTAAGTAGATTGCTGATTCCAGCAGCTACAAAAACATTCAGCTAGCCAAGCAAACAGTTGCAATTAAGAATTCTGAAAGACCAGCACATCAGTACAAAATAACTTTTAATTAACTTTTTAAACAATATGCAGCCTTTAAATGTCACAAGATAAACGGAATCATTGTGTGAGTATATATATTTAAAGTAATTTGAGTTTAAAAAAAATCTTCCATCAGATACGAGAAGTGGAAGATTTGCTAAGTAGTAATTATGTTTATACAACATACTAAGCCTTCAGCTATTCAAGCATAAGAATTTTAGGTTATTATACAGTGGTGTTATTTTTAGGTGCATAAATTCATAGTGCATAAGTTCATTTGAAATTTCCATTCTACATTCTAATTTCCATTCCATTGGACCATCACTGCCACAGGCAATGATGGTCCAATTCTATACTGCTATCATTTAGTCCGTCCTCACCTTCTCCATCATGGTCTGGTTTGGCTCAGCCACCAAGCACGACATCCGGAGGCTGCAATGGATCGTTCGATCAGCTGAGAAGGTTGTTGGCTGCAACCTTCCCCCCATTGACAAACTGTACACTGCAAGGGCCAGGAAGCGAGCGGGCAAGATCATCTCTGACCCCTCTCACCCTGGCCACAAAATCTTTGAAGCACTTCCCTCTGGAAGGCGACTCCGGACTGTCAAAGCAGCCACAGCCAGACATAAAAACAGCTTTGTTCTACGAGTAGTAGTTCTACTCAATAATCAAAGTCTGTAGTCTCTTTTTTGCTCTGGTTTATTTTCATCCACATGTTTAGACTGTAATGTTGTATCCTTGTTGTTTTGACGTGTCTATGCTTTATCCTTAATTGTTAACTGTATGTTTGTGTTGTCATTTGTGAGCGGAGCACCAAGGCACATTCCTTGTATATGCACATACTTGGCCAATAAACTTATTCATTCATTTATTAATTAATTCATTCATTCTATGATGTGTAAGTTTATTGACGATGTGGCCCCACCAGCTAGAGGCACTAGGCCAGTTTCACATTTCAGTCTGCAGAAGGGTTCCGACCCAAATCGTCACCTATTCCTTTTCTCCAGAGAAGCTGCCTGACCCACTGAGTTGCTGCAGCTTTCTGTGTCTATCTTCAATTTAACATGGTCCTGGTGTTAGACTTAACGTACATAGAATGTTAAATAGTGAAACACAACAACACGCGATCATTTATCTCTCTGTGCATAATCCAGATCCCCCCATTCCCTGCATATCCCGATACTTATCCTAAAGTCTTTTAAATACCACTATCGTACCTGCTTCAACCACCACTCCTGGCAGTGCGTTCCACTCCAGGCACTCACCATCCACTGAGTAAAATACCTGCCCCGAACATCTCCTTTAAACTTTGCCCCTCTCACCTTAAAACAATGTCCTCTAGGATTTGATTTTTTCATCCTCTGAAAAAGATTTCATCCAAGGTTTCCTCCCAGCTGTTAGCAGGCAACTGAACCATCCTTCTACAACTAGAGAGCAGTCCTGAACTACCATCTACCTCATTGGTGACCCTCAAACTATCCTTGATCGGACCTTACTGGCTTTACCTTGCACTGAACATTATTCATTTGTTGTGTATTGTCTTCCTGTTGACTGGATAGCATGCAACAGAAGATTTTGTATCACGTGTACCTCGGTACGCGTGACAATAAACTAATCTGATTCTGACTATATACCCTATGTCTCCCTTCATTTTTTACACTTCTATCAGGTCTCCCTGCAACCTCTGGCGTTCCAGAGAAAACAATCCAAGCCTGACCAATCTCTCCCTGTAGCTAATACCCTCCAATCCAGACATCATTCCGGTAAATCTCCTCTGCCCACTTTCCAAATTCTCCACATCCTTCCTGTAATGGGGGTGACCAGAACTGTGCGCAATACTCCAAATGCGGCCAAACCAAAGTCCTATAAAGCTGTATCGTGACATCTTGACTCTTATACTTAATGTCCTGACCTATGAAAGCAAACATACCAAATGGTTTCTTTACCACTCTACCTACTTGTGTTGGATTTTGATAAGCTACCTGTGTATATTATGAATGCTCGATCAGCTCTGCCATTTAAAGCAATTAGTAGATGCAATTAAGGGGAACTGGGCAAACACACGAAGCATGCTATTCAAGTTAAGTGAAATAGGGTGGGATTGGACATGTGAAGCATAATCAGCAGGAGTTTTGTACAATAGAAAACACTGTACATCCTGTACATTTGCAAGACCGAGCGTAGACTCGGCGACCATTTTGTTGAACACTTGGCTTGGTCCTCCAAGGCCTACTGGATCTCCTGGTTGCCAACCATTTTAACTCCCCTTCCCATTCCCACGTAGACCTTTCTGTCCTAGGCCACTTCCACTGCAAGAATGAGGCCATACACAAATTGAAGAAACAGCACCTCTTATTCTGCCTGGGTAGCTTACAACCTAACAGTATGAACACTGAAGATAGACACAAAATGCTGGAGTAACTCAACAGGACAGGCAGCAATTCTCAAGGGAAGGAATGGGTGATGTTTTGGGTCGAGACACCCAGAAGGAATGTGGAAGGGAATATAGATGTGGAAAGGAACAAAGAACCCTCTCCCCTGATTCTCAGTCTGAAGAAGGGTCTCAGGTACGTTAGGTTCCCTACTTGCTTCTGTGAATGGGCGGACACATTGGGGAATTTGTATTCAGGCACAAACATTTTGGATTTCTATATTTTATTTCTTTATCCATTGGCATTTTCCTCACTCTTGCTCTTCAGTGGATTCAGAGGATTTTTCTAATGATAAAATGAGTGCAGTGCCTGAAGATTTCTTGGCTCAACAAGTATCAACAACTAGAGAGCCGTCCTGAGTTGCTATCTACCTCATTGGAGACCCTCGGACTATCTTTGATCGGACTTTACCGAACTTTATCTTGCGCTAAATCTTATTCACATTATTCCCTTTATCGTGTGTCTGTACGCTGTGAATGGCTCGATTGTAATCAAGTATTGTCTTTCTGCCGACTGGTCAGCACGCAACAAAAGCTTTTCACTGCACCTCGGTGCACATGACAATCAACTAAATGAAACTAAGCATTCATGGTAAGTTGTTTTGGCGGTGAGGTTATGTTGGTGGCTTCTTGTGTTCCTATGACCAAGCTCTAAAAAATTGTCGTTTCTTTGAATGATGTTCCAATCACTCTGCTACCTAACATAACCCAACATAAAAACCATATTTCAAATGGGAATTTGGCTCACATTTCATCACATCAAAGAACTTTCATAAATTAAGATGTTCAATGGCAGTGCTGAGAAGATATGTAAATCAGGAAATGCTGGCACATCAATTAGGTGTTAAACTTAAAAACTTAGAGTGATAGAGCCACAACGTGGAAACATGTCCTTCGGCCCAACTTGCCCACACGGTCCAAAATACCATATCTACTCTAGTCCCACCTACCTGTATTCGGCAATATCCACATATTGGCACACGGGTGTCAGAGGTCTTGGGGAAAAGGCAGGAGAATGGGGTTAGGAGGGAGAAATAGATCAGCCATGATTTTATGGTGAAGTAAACTTGATGGGCCGAGAGGGCTTTATCGTGTGTCTGTACGCTGTGGGTGGCTCGATTGTAATCAAATATTGTCTTTCTGCTGACTGGTCAGCACGCAACAAAAGCTTTTCACTGTACCTCGGTACACGTGACAATAAACTAAACTAAACTCAAATCTCATCCCATTCCTGCATGTGGAGTAATTTCAGTGCTGGGACTTCTGACTGCTTTTGTCAATCTAGGCTCAGCATATGATAAATTGCTCGGGACTCACGGATCACTGACACCGCTGTGCAAATATATTTTCTTAAGAATCCCACTAAATGAGCTGCTGCCATTGTGGTGGGTGTGGAGGTAGCCTGTTGTGTAATTAGGATCAATGTCAAAGGTAAACACTTCACAAAACTGAACTTGCTTTCTGGCATTCTTTCTGTCCTGTTCATTAAGTTCCCTTTCTTCCTTCTTTTAAAATTATTTCAAGCAAGGAGAGAAAGCCCTCGGTTAGCTTGGCTGCCATTCACTACCTGATGACAGATGACCAGCAACGCAATTAAAAGATGTGGTTCCAGACAAAATGGCTTCCATCAAACCCTAGTTTCCACTGACTCCCACATTATGATGCCATATCTGATAACTATTCAGTTTAGTTAGTTTAGTTTCATTTAATATATTGTCACATGTACCGAGGTACAGTGAAAAGTTTTTGTTGCACGCTATCCAGTCAGTGGAAAGACAATACATGATTACAATCGAGCCATTCACAGTGTATAGATACATGATAAGGGAATAACGTTTAATGCAAGGTAAAGTCAGCAAAGCCCGATTAAGGAGAGTCCGAGGGTCACCCATTAGGTAGATAGTAGCTCAGGATTGCTCTCTGGTTGTGCTAGGTTGATTCAGTTGCCTGATAACAGTATTGTTCACTGTTATTGTTGGGCTGAGGAATAGTTGATGGAATTTAATATAGAGAAAAATAAGGCGTTGCATTTTGGGAAGTCTAATAAGGGTAGGACCTACGTAGTGACTAGTAGGGCTCTGGGGAATGTTGTAGAGCAAAGGGATCTAGGCGTGCAGGTACATAGTTCATTGAAAGTGATGTATAAGATTATTAAGGGGTTGGACACGTTAGAGGCAGGAAACATGTTCCCAATGTTGGGGGAGACCAGAACAAGGGGCCACAGTTTAAGAATAAGGGGTAGGCCATTTAGAACTGAGATGAGGAAAAACTTTTTCAGTCAGAGAGTTGTGAATCTGTGGAATTCTCTGCCTCAGAAGACAGTGGAGGCCAATTCTCTGAATGCATTCAAGAGAGAGCTAGATAGAGCTCTTAAGGATAGCGGAGTCAGGGGGTATGGGGAGAAGGCAGGAACGGGGTACTGATTGGGAATGATCAGCCATGATCACATTGAACGGCGGTGCTGGCTCGAAGGGCCGATTGGCCTCCTCCTGCACCTATAAATCTCCCCTCCCCTTGCCTTAAACCCATGTCTTTTGATTCTTAATTCCCCTACTATGTTCTCATGGTTGTCGTCACATCGCGGGATGGATTCGGACAAGAGTTCAACCTTGGGGTAAATCTGTTCCAGAATGTTGGATGTGAAAAGGGAACTTTGTGCAAACTTGAAATTTAAAAAATATATATTACGATTGCGGCAGCTTTACACCTTTTAAATGTCTTATATTACAGAAGGGTCTCGACCCGAAACGTTACCCGTTCCTTCTCTCCAGAGACGCTGCCTGTCCCGCTGAGTTACTCGGGCATTTTTTGTGTCTGTCTTCGGATTGAACCCAGCCTCTGCAGTTCCTTCCAACGCACAGAAGAGTTTGGGGGTCAGGCAGCATCTCAGGAGAGAAGGAATGGGCGACGTTTCGGGTCGAGACCCTTCTTCAGACTGAGATGCTGCCTGACCTGCTGAGTTACTCCAGCATTTTGTGAATAAGTACCTTCGATTTGTACCAGCATCTGCAGTTGTTTTCTTATACGAAGAGTTTGCGGGGGGGGGGGGGGTCGATTTGACCCACAGCAGGAGAGTTGCAAAGGTGCGAGCGAGGCTGGGCAATGGTCGTGGAAGGGGGAATATCTGCGAGCGACGGGTGGCCCGGGGAGGGAGGGGGCAATAAACAATAGACAATAGGTGCAGGACGAGGCCATTCGGCCCTTCGAGCCAGCACCGCCATTCAATGTGATCATGGCTGATCATTCTCAATCAGTACCCCGTTCCTGCCTTCTCCCCATACCCCCTGACTCCGCTGTCCTTAAGAGCTCTATCTAGCTCTCTCTTGAATGCATTCAGAGAATTGGCCTCCACTGCCTTCTGAGGCAGAGAATTCCACAGATTCACAACTCTCTGACTGAAAAAGTGTTTCCTCATCTCAGTTCTAAATGGCCTACCCCTTATTCTTAAACTGTGGCCCCCTTGTTCTGGACTCCCCCAACATTGGGAACATGTTTCCTGCCTCTAACGTGTCCAACCCCTTAATAATCTTATACGTTTCGACAAGATCTCCTCTCATCCTTCTAAATTCCAGTGTATACAAGCCTAGTCGCTCCAGTCTTTCAACATATGACAGTCCCGCCATTCCGGGAATTGTAATGAGTGCTGCGCTGAGGCCCAATGGTATCCAGGGGGCAATGTCCACGTCCTCATCCACCCACGTCGGCCAGTTGCCACTCAGCACAAGGGTGGACGAGAGCTATTTTTTTTAAAATGAGAAACCGCTGGGGGGTCCGGCGCCACTTTCCTGTTTCAGATATTAGCTGACACCCCGCTCTACAATTTTGTGTGTAGGAAGGAACTGCAGTGCTGGTTTAAACGGAATATAGACACAAAAAAAGCTGGAGTACCTCAGCATCAGACTGCATCAGCATCTGAAGAAGAGATTCGATCCGAAACGTCACCCATTCATTATCTCCAGAGATGTTGCCTGACCTGCTGAGCTACTCCAGCATTTTGTGCAGGAATAGGGTACTGATTGAGAATGATCAGCCATGATCACATTGAATGGCGGTGCTGGCTCGAAGGGCCGAATGGCCTACTCCTGCACCTATTGTCTATTGTCTATTGTCTATTGTGATGTCACAGGTAGATAACGTGGTCAAAACGGCTTTCGGCATATTGGCCTTCATCAGTCAGAGTATTGAGCATGACGTTGGGCCATGTTGCGGTCACATAAGACGTTGGTGAGGCCACGTTTAGTGTATCATGTTTAGTTGTGGCCTGCCAGGTCCAGTTAAGCTTGATGCCTCCCTTTCATGGCTGTCCCATGAAGTCAAGTAGTCTAATCAATAATCTGTCAATTTCTGCCTTAAAAATATTCATTGCCTTGGCCTCCACAGCCTTCTGTTTGAATTTGGAACATTTGGGCCACTGTACTTTGGGAAAAATATACTTGCCTTTCAGGCGTTGCAAAGCAGACTGACTAGAATGATAAAATGGATGAAAAGTCTTTGCTTATGGAGACAAAAATAATAGGATATAACTGGGTTTCTTTTCGTTCCGTGAGTGGAGGTATGAGACTAGGGATGGGGGGCGTGAGGTTGTGGAGAAAAGTGGGATTCAGCATGGGGATGGGGATCTCATTGAAACATATAGAATAGTGAAAGGCTTGGATAGAGTGGATGTGGAGAGGATGTTTCCACTGGTGGGAGAGTCCAGGACTAGAGGCCATAGCCTCAGAATAAAAGAACGTTCCTTGAGGAAGGAGATGAGGAGGAATTTCTTTAGTCAGATGGAGGTGAATCTGTGGAATTCATTGCCTCAGAATGCTGTGGAGGCCAAGTCAGTGGATATTTTTAAGGCAAAGATAGATGGATTCTTGATTAGTACGGATGTCAGGGGTTATGGGGAGAAGACAGGAAAATGAGGTTTGGAGGGAGAGATAGATCAGCCATGATTGAATGGCGGAGTAGACTTGATGGACCGAATGGCCTAAGTCTGCTCCTATCCCTTACGATTTTATGATCTTATGATGTGGAAATTATACACCTCAGAATATAAACTACAACAGCATTGGTTCTATAGGAAAGTGTTGAAAGTGATTGTCAAAATTCCTTGTGCAATGCCATGAATTCTAATGATTTGGAATGCGATTTCTGGAAGGGCAGTAGGAAAAGAATTGGGGCAGCACAGTGGTACAGCTGGCAGAGTCGCAAGAGTCTAGAGTTCACACCGCCAGAGTCTAGAGTTCAAAACTGACCTCGGGTACTGACCGGGTGGAGTTTACATGTTCTCCCTGTGACATTGTGGGTTCCCTCCAGTTCCCACTCCAGTTTCCTCCTACATCCCAAAGACATGCAGGTTCGTAGGGAGTGGATAAAATAGAGCTTTGTGTGAACGAATGATCGATTATTAGTGTGGACCCGTTGGGCTGATGGCTCTGTGTTCCATGCTGTATCTTTCAATTAATTTAGGCTTTAGAGATACAGCGTGGAAACAGGCCCTTCGGCCCACAGAGTCCATGCCGACCAGCGATCACCGCATCCACTGGTACCAACCTACACACTAGGGATAATTTACAATTTTAAGAAAGCCAATTAACAGACAAACCTGTACGACTTTGCAGTGTGGGAGAAAACCAGAGCACCCGGAGAAAACTCGCGCGAGCACAGGAAAATGTACAAACTCTGTACAGACTGCACCTGTAGTCAGGGTCGAACCCGGGTCTCTGGCGCTGTAAGGCAGCAGCTCTACCGCTGTGCCGCCGTGCCGCCCTTTTCAACCACTACGTCGATCAAGCAGACACAACTTCTTCTTCTTCTTTCGTGTCCATCATCCACGTTTCAAATGTTACATCGCTCTCATCGTCCGTCCTGAAAAGGGCGCAAGCTTCCGGAGACAATCAGTGGGAGCCATCACTTGTACAATAGATGGTGGTGGTAGCAGAATTAGCTCAGGACACTTCCAGTTTCCAGCCCCTCGACGTGGACGCTTCTGCTTTGGGGCCGGCAGACACAGCTGCTGGAATCCATTAAAAAATACATTAGGTAATTAGATAACACTATCGTGGAACTAGCACAGATATGATGTGTCCAGCAGTATCCTTCCTCGCCTTACCATCAATGATTCTGTGACGAGGCAACAGCTTGAAAACTTCTTTCAAAACCTGCTGGGCTTGTGTACTTTGTATGGAAAGCACAAAATACTCTGCTTTGTCCGCTTCGTCAAATATATCTTTAAATGGCCACGGCACTGCAGATTGTGTCAAAATGTTGATACAACAGGAAAAGCCCCCTTGTCTTAATCAACATGGACCCATCTGCACCACTTAAAAAAGAGCTGTTGATTATTCCCCAATGTTATGCTCAGATTTCTTGGCTATGTGGAGCATGCACATTGAAAAAGCATTGCTACATTATTCCATGAAAAACTACACTTAAATTTAAGGCTTCTTAAAGAAGAGGCTTTCACAGTCATAGAGTTATAGAGCCTTGCAGTATGGAAACTGGCCCTTCAGCCCAACTTGCCAATGCCGACCAACATCTCCCATCTACACTAGTCCCACCTGCCTGTGCTTGGCCCATATCCCGCTAAACCTGTTCTGTCCGTGTACCTGTCCAAATGTTTCTTAAACGTTGCGATAGTCCCAGCCTCCACTGCCTCCTTCGGCAACTCGGTCCATACACCCACCACCCTTTGTGTGAAAAAGTTATCCCTCAAGTTCCTATTAAATCCTTCTCCCCTCATCTTAAACCTGTGTCCTCTGGTTCTTGATTCCCCTACTCTGGGCAAGAGGCTCTGTGTGTTTACCCAATCTATTCCTCATGATTTTGTACATCTCTATAAGATCCCCTCTCATAGGGTCCAAGGAATAGAGTCCCAGCCTGCTCAACTTCTCCCTTTAGCTCAGACTCTTGAGTCCTGGCAACATCCTCGTAAATGTTCTCTGCACCCTTTCCAGCTTGACAACAATTTTCCTATAACATGGTGCCCAGAACTGAACACAATACTCGAAGTGAGGCCAAGGTCATGTTGCAATTATACAATTATGACCTCCCAACTTCTATACTCAATGCTCTGTCTGATAAAGGCCAATGTTAGGTTTAATTTTACTGTTAGTACCTTAGCAGCAAACAGAAAATAAATAGTCTCGCATTTATTGATTGGTGTATATGATCTCAGAAAGGTCCATAGATTTGAGGTGAATTAAGTATTTTTGAAGGGTAGACCTAGTTATAAGAGAAAACCTTTATAGCATTGCAGTTTAATTTACCAAGAGGAGAAATCTTCTTCGAACAGGAACTATTTGCTCAGCTCTTTAAGAAAGCTGCCATATACATAATGCATAGGTTTAAGGTGAGGGGGGAAAGATTTAATAGGAACCTGAGGGGTAACTTTTTTACACAATGTGTGGTGGGTGGATGGAATGAGCTGCCGAAGCAGATGGTTGAGGCAGGTAGTATTGCAAGGTTTAGGAAACATTTAGACAGGTACATGGACAGGATAGGTTTGGAGGGATATGAGCCAAATGCAGGTAGGTGGGACTAGTGTGGATGGATGGGACATGTTGGTCAGTATGGGCAAGTTGGGCCGCTGGGCCTGTTTGCACGTTGTACCGTTTGACTATGACTCTAAAATGGGCCAAAATGGCTACCTAATGCACTTTGTCATTCTGTGACTCCAAAATACTTGGTAGGTCATAGTCATAGTGTCATAGAGTGATACAGTGTGGAAACAGGCCCCAATGTTTCTGGGGCCAACAGAAACTGGCCAACAATGTCCCAGCTACACTAGTCCCACTTGCCTGCGCTTGGTCCGTATCCCTCCAAACCTGTCCTATCCATGTACCTGTCTAACTGTTTCTTAAACGATGGGATAGTCCCAGGCACCTCCTCTGGCAGCTTGTTCCATACACCCACCACCCTTTGTGTGAAAAAGTTACCCCTCGGATTCCGATTAAATCTTTCCCCCTTCACCATGAGCCTATGTCCTCTGGTCCTCGATTCCCCTACTCTAGGCAAGAGACTCTGTGCATCTACCCCATCTATTCCTCTCATGATTTTGTACACCTCTATAAGGTCACCCCCTCATCCTCCTGCGCTCCATGGAATAGAGACCCAGCCTACTCAACCTCTGAAGAAGGGTCTCGACCCGAAACGTCACCCATTCCCTCTCTCCTAGATGCTGCCTGACCTGCTGAGTTACTCCAGCATTTTGTGATACAGCCTACTCAACCTCTCCTTACAGCTCACACCTTCTAGTCCTGGCAACATCCTTGTAAATCTTTTCTGAACCCTTTCAAGCTTGACAATATCTTTCTTATAACATGGTGCCCAAAACTGAACACAATATTCTAAATGCAACAACTTATACAACGTCTTTTACAGGTGTTCGTGAACAGGGCAAGGGGATGGATCATGGGCACGCACATGGATTTCGCTCAGTTCTACTAGGTAAACGAGAGCAGAGATACTTTATGGCTGGAAGCTGGTGTACTGTGTGTTCAAAATCTACAGATTTGTTTTCTATAGTGAAAGAGCTTCTTTGTGGATGAAGATTCATTGTGTTCAGTGCTTACACCAGTAATTGGCTTATATCCAAAATGTTCGATATTATTATACAAATCAATTCAAAATGCAGATGACCTTTGATGTAAAGGCACGGAAAGAAAAAAAAAACATTCAACCAAGACCAAATTCAAAATCAACTCTCATGCACAAGATACTGACATTGCTCAGAAATGCTTTTACTCGCCTCTCCACGATTGGAGATAAGATACCACATTGCTTCCAGGAAATAAAATCCAATAGGTTTCAATTCCTTTCTTTAAAGATCCATTTATTTGTTCCAAAACGCAAGGAACAAAATTACATAGTTGAAGCACTTGGCTCCAGTTCAGCAGAATAGGGTGCGAAAAGAGCTGTTTTAAACTATGGTTCACTTTAATTCGTCTCCAGAATGATTAAGATCTGGGCTTACATTTGCATTGCTAATATTCATTGTGGTGCTGGCTTGAAGGGCAGCATTATGATGAATTATTAAGTGAAGAGGCTGTGGGAACCGTGGAACAAATGCCAGAAATCCTTGTGTGCTTGGAGTATTAATACAGCAATGAGACTTGAATTTTAGATCTGGGCAGCGAACTACACTGAAAATAGACACGAAATACTGGAGTAACTCAGTTGGGACAGGGAGCATCTCTGGAGAGAAGGAATGGGTGATGTTTCGGGTCGAGACCTTCCTTCAGTGTATAACCAGCATCTGCAGTTCCTTCCTAAAACCTGCAACCACTGTCAGGTACGTTATAAGGGATTGTTCACTGTACTCTCCAATGTGGTGATTGGAACTACTCCCATCTCCCATCGGGCAAAAGGTGTAGAAGTGTGAAAACGCACACCTCAAGATTCAGGGACAGTTTCTCCCCAGCTGTTATCAGGCAACAGAACCGTCCTACCAATTAGAGCAGTCCTAAGCTACTATCTATTTCACAAAATGCTGGAGTAACTCAGCAGGTCAGGCAGCATCTCAGAAGAGAAGGAATGGGTGACGTTTCAGGTCAAGACTGAAGAAGGGTCCTGACCCGAAACGTCACCCATTCCTTCTCTCCTGAGATGCTGCCTGACCTGCTGAGTTACTCCAGCATTTTGTGAAAGAAATACCTTCGATTTGTACCAGCATCTGCAGTTATTTCCTTAAGCTACTATCTACATCTTTGGAGACCCTCGGACAATCTGCGATCTTACTTTACTGGCTTTATCGTGCACTAAGTGTAATTCATGTTATTCCCTTTATCATGTGTCTGTACACCATGGATGGCTCCATTATAATCATGTACTGTCTTTCCACTGACTGGTTAGCACGCTACAAAAGTTTTTCACTGTGATGATAAACAAAACGCAACTATATTATAAACGAGTGCGGCCTTCTGGGTACTGCATAAGAGTCCTACCTTGCCTAAACATCAAGTGCGGTGGTATCTAATTCCAAGACACTGCTTTCTTCAATCTCTACTCTACAACCTCTATAATGTTATTTGAAACCACCAGCTGACATTATCCCCCAATGCCTTTCAATCAGGGGGTGGTGGGTTTATGGAAGGACCTGCCAGAGAAGGTAGTTGAGGCAGGTACAATAACAGCATTTAAAAGACATGGATAGGCACATGGATAGGAAAGGCTTAATTTAGAGATACAGCGTGGAAACTGGCCCTTCGGCCCACCGAGTCCACGCCGACCAGCAATCCCCACACACTAATGCTATCCTATACACCCTAGGGACAATTTACAAATGTACCAAGCCAATTAACCTACAACCATCCATGTCTTTGGACTGTGGGAGGAAACCAGAGATCTGGTAGGAAACCCATGTAGGTCCCCAGGAGACTCAGTACAGGTAAGCACCCGCAGTCGGGATCGAACCCGGGTCTCTGGCGCTATAAGACAGCAGCTCTACCGCTATGCCACCATGCCGCCCTAGCTTCAGAGGTTAAGGTTCAAGTTCAGAGAGGTATGGACCAAACACGGGCACATAGGACTAGCTTAGATGGGGACATCATGGACGAGTTGGGCCAAAGGGCCTGTTTCTGTGCTGTATGACTCTACGACGATGGCCCATCCATTTAATCGGGCCTTGAAATATTTGCAAGAGACATGTTACAGATCCTGGATATCTCAACGATATGTCATAAGATATAGTGAAGAAATTCCCTCCTCCATTTAAAATCAGTTCAATAAGAAAGTTAGTGGGTTAGAAGTTTATGTAGATTCATTCCGATTCCCGAGCCAGTACTGAACAAACATTTAATATGAGCATCTTCCTTCATGGACGTTTACTCACTTTTGCACTCCAAGTTTTAAAAGATCCACACCTTGCTACCAGCTGTGTGTGCAGGACTGAAGATGATTCAACCACAAGTGTTTACAAGGAATTGCTTTGTCTGCCTCTCGTTCTGCACCACTGGAGATAAAGTATTGCCTGTGAGCTACAGACAGTGGTTTGTTGACATAGTTTTCCAAAGCCCTTGCAGCGCTCAGCCTTTGTGTTATTGCCCTAGACCCGAGTTCCTCAATGGATAATAAAAAGTAATCAAACCAAGACATCGTTTGGTGATACAATGCCTTATTATGAGCTAAAATGCATCATACTTCATAAGTCATAAGAGATAGGAGCAGAATTGGGCCATTCGGCCCACCAAGTCTATTCAATCATGGCTGATCTATCTCTCCCTCTCAACCCCATTCTCCTGCCTTCTCCCCATAACCCCTGACACCCATACTAATCAAAAAAACTTATTAACTTTATTTGCATTTCAATAGGTTTAATGATGTACTAGAAGCTAGAGTAATGTCCAATTCACCTCTGCCCCATTGCAGGCATGGGACTTTGTCTATGGAACAGCTGTGCTACAATGCTGAGAACTATATTTGCACTCTGTATCTTCCTCTTTGGTTTACATATACATACTATCGCAACGTTTAAGAAACATTTAGACAGGTACATGGATAGGGCGGTTTTAGATGGATATGGGCCAAGGACAGGCAGGTGAGACTAGTGTAGCTTTTAGTTTAAACTAACTAACAACGACACTTGTCCCACCTGCCTGCATTTGGCTCATATCCACGGCAGGAGGGCCTAGTGTCGATGGGACATGTTGGTCGGTGTGGGCATGTTGGGCCGAGGAGCCTGTTTCCACGCTGTAAGACTCTATGACTCTATATTGTACTTGAGTTTGATGTGATTGTATTTATGTATGGTATTACCTGATGTCGTTGTGTAGCATGCAAAGCGAAGCTTTCACCATACTGTGGTACACATGACAATAATAAACCTAAACCTAAGTCGGTACGTTATAGACGCCATAACCAAGGATTTTTCATCTCACCACAATATCTAAAAGACACAAAATGATATTAAATTCTGCCTGCGTTGGCTGATAATAAAATGTTGAAGTATTTGTTACAAAGGTCAAGTTAACTTTAATTACTTCACTTGCATTTCCCCAAGGATCCCATTATCTGCCAAAATCATTTGAGATCTCTAAAGTGCGTCTTCTTCTGAGGTTTCTCCAGTTTGACGTCTTGGAAAAAACATGTTCAGCTGCTCTGTCTGATTTTTTTTACAAATGGCCTGGTTCCAATTTTAGTCAAGCTTAATAGCTCACTATGGATGATTTAGTCCTGATCAGTGAGAATCTCCATTGGAGAATGCTTCACAAGAGAGGTCCAAGAAACACAGTTTCTCTTGGCTGGTGTGGAACAGAAAGGGGGGTGATGATCTGGGCCAGTGATGCACGTATATTTACCTAAATTGTGGCCAATATATATTTGTCTTGTGCAAAAACATGTGCAAATAAAACCTGCAAAGCAAAAAGCACATTCCTTCCAGTGCTCTGTATCTCGCGACAGCCATCAGGCTAATAAACACTACAACCTCTAAATAAGCTCCAAACTACATTGACTTGGGGGCAATGGTTTTGTCTTTTTTTGTTCGTTTTTTAGGTGTATGTGTGTGTCTATCTATATATGATCTATATGTATATATATATAAATATATATATATATATATATATATACACACACACACATATACATACACACATATACACACACACTTACACACACACACACGTGTATATATACACTATATATCTATGTATATATATCTTTACATAAATATATCTATGTATATATATATAGTATAAGAAGATAACTGCAGATGCTGGTACAAATCGAAGGTATTTATTCACAAAATGCTGGAGTAACTCAGCAGGTCAGGCAGCATCTCGGGAGAGAAGGAATGGGTGACGTTTCAGGTCGAGACCCTTCTTCAGACCCAGTCTGAAGAAGGGTCTCGACCCGAAACGTCACCCATTCCTTCTCTCCCAAGATGCTGCCTGACCTGCTGAGTTACTCCAGCATTTTGTATATATATATATATATATATACTGTATATATATATACTGTATACATACAGAGGTGCATATGTAGAGGTACAGGTGCACCCATTTTTTTCGGTTAAAAAAAATATACAGGTGCTCCTCAGCTTCCGATGGGGTTCCGTTCCGAGAAACCCATTGCAAACCGGAAGTATTGTAAGTCGAACACACGATCCCTGGCCGGAAGTGAGTGGCGGCTCGCTACGGGTCGCTGCCATTTGCACCATCGCAAAGTCGAACTATCACAAGTCGAAACATCGTTAGCCGGGGAGCACTTGTATAGATATGTACATATTATAAATATATGTGTGTGTTTTGTGTGTGTGTATGTGTATGTATGTGTGTGTATGTGTATGTATGTGTGCGTATGTGTGTGTGCGTGTGTGTGTGTGTGTGTGTGTGTGTGTGTGTGTGTGTGTGTGTGTGTGTGTGTGTGTGTGTGTGTGTGTGTGTGTATGTGCGTATGCATACATGTACATATACACACAACTTTTTTTCTCGTTTATTATATAGTTCACAGAGCACTATGTTGTGCTGCTGTAAGTAATAATTCCATCGTTCTATCTGGGACATATGACAATAAACTACTCTTGAATTTTAACATTTACCATCCAGACTCTTGACCATCCGCTGATCTCACCTAGTTTCTGTCAGTTCCAGCTCTTCAGCTGTAACCACAATGATATTATGATGCTAAAATGTCTTTACGTTTTGGCCCCAAGATTTGATTTCAGTGCTGACAGAATCTGCCAATCAAGTGTACGGGGTGATCGCTGGGCGGGAGAGTTGCTGCCATACAGCGCAGGAGAGCCAAGTTCGATCCTGAATGTGGGCGTTGTCTGTACGGAGTTTGTACGTTCTTCCCTTGACCTGCTTGGGGTTTTCTACGGGATCTCTGATTTCCTCCCTTCCACTCCAAAGACGTACATGTTTGTAGGTTAATTGGCTTCGGCAAAATTGTAAATTGTCCCTCATGTGTGTGTGTGTGTGTGCGGGATAATGTCAATGTGCGGGGATCGCCGGTCGGCGCAGTCTCAGTGGGCCGAAGGGCCTGCTTCCACACTCTATCACTAAACCAAACTAAACACACATCTCTAAAGTAAACTATGTAAGGAGTCCTTTTATGGGAAACTTGAGTGGATATTTGAAGGACGTAAGGAAGGACAATAGGCAAAGAGAAAGGCAGTAGATTGGTTTCAGATTACTTCAATGTACATTGCAATTGTCCCAAATGGCTGAATGACTTCATTCTGTCTAACAAGCTTATCCTTGTGGTGCCTCCAGTCCTATCATTCCGTCATGCACATAATATACTGCATTGGCCGCTGCTTCTGGCATTCGTCTTATGGAGTGCATTGTGAATCTGCAGAGCTTCTGAGTAGACGCTCCGCAGTTTCTTGCCCCAAAGTGTACAACGGTCCTTCGCATAAAACTTCCATGATTCCACGAGAGATTTACTTTAGAGATAGAGTGTGGAAGCAGGCCTTTTGGCCCTCTGAGTCCACGCCGATCAGCGGTCACCCCTTTACACTAGTACTACCCTCCGCACAAGGGACAATTTACAGAAGCCAATTAAACTACAAACCTGTACGTCTTTAAAGTGTGGGAGGAAACCGGAGCACCTGGAGAAAACCCACGCAGTTACGGGGAGAGTGTTACAAATTCCTTACAGATAGCACCCGTAGTCAGGATCGAACCCGGGTCCCTGGCGCTGCTAGGCAGCAACTCAACTGCTGCGTCACTGTGCCACTCTTTCTAACCCCCCACCTCATTCTGTTCTGGATCCACTGCATTTACCAGTGCCAATAGAAGCAAGATTGGTGAAATTCTTTACTTGTTCCATTCAGTGGCTTTGTACTTAGTTTGTACTCTTAGTCGCACATAGTTTTCCTCTTTCCTTCCTTCTCCACCTATATTCCTTCCTCTGGCCTCACTATTCTCACCTCGGCTATCCTTATCTCATACTTTTTGTCTTTTAATCCCTCGCCTTTGTCCAAACATCTGCCCATCAAAATCACTCTTCAACTGTATCCACCTGTCACTTTCCAGTCTTTCTCTTGCCCCTCCACTCTTCCAGACTTTGAACCCCCTCCCCGCCAACTCCAGCACAATCGGCTTGAAGAAGGGTCCCAACCTGAAAATGACTCCTATCCATTTTTCCCAGAGATGCTGCCTGACCCTGAGTTACTCCAGCAATTTGTGTTTTTTTATTTTGTAAACCAGCATCTGCAGTTCCTATGTCACCCTTGCACTCATTATTGTTTTACACTGGAAATGCTCATTCTCCTGGAGAGAGCATGCAGAACAACAGAATAAGATGTCCCTGGTTCTGGACTCCCCCAACATCAGGAACATGTTTCCTGCATCTAGCGTCTCCAATACCTTAATAATTTTATATTCCAAACTCATTAGTTCCCAATGTTGGGCGAGTCCAGAACCAGGGGCCACAGTCCAAGAATAAAGGGGAGGCCATTTAAAACTGAAATGAGAAAAAACTTTTTCACCCAGAGAGTTGTGAATTTGTGGAATTCTCTGCCACAGGAGGCAGTAGAGGCCAATTCACTGGATGAATTTAAAGGAGAGTTAGATAGAGCTCTAGGGGCTAGCGGAATCAAGGGATAGGGGGAGAAGGCAGGCTCAGGTTACTGATTGTGGACGATCAGCCATGATCACTGGCTCGAAGGGCCAAATGGCCTGCTCCTGCACCTATTTTTTATGTTTCTATGTTTCTATGTTTGTATTAATCTTTCCCCCTCATGATTTTATAATGGGGGTGTGGTTGGATTCTCACAGCAGAAGACCGCATCCAGAGCCATGCGAGACCAACAGTATGTCCCAGGGATAGACACAAAATGCTGGAGTAACTCAGCGGGTCAGGCAGCATCTCTGTAGGAAAGGTAACAGGTAAAGTTTCTGGTTGAGACTCTTCATCAGAAACGTCACCCTATTCCTTCTCCCCAGAGATGCTGCCTGTCCCGCTGAGTTGCTCCAGCATTTTGTGTCTATCTTCGGTGTAAACCAGCATCTGCAGTTCATTCCGACACAGCATGTCCCAGGCGCTGGGAGAGAGCAATTGCCAAGCAACAGAAAATCTTCCCTATTATCTCATTTTCTATGAATAACATTAACAGTGATAATATGGACAAAATCTGATATTTTGCTTCTTTATTGAATTTCTTTGGTTTTAATCCAGCTAAATTTTATCTTCTTGAATTTGAGCTTTGGAAAGTACTAATCTGATAAATTCGCTGCCAACAACCAAAAATCCACAGTGGCCTCCTGATATGCAGTGCTCGCTTTTGAGGTCTCATTTCAGCCTTGACTGATACACAAATACTAATCAATCTTTCCCATTTCACTCTGTTGTTTTAGTTGTTCCATCATCTTGATATTAACAAGTCGATTGGCATTGTAGTGGAGAATGCCAGACTTTCCTTGAATTACAGCTCGGTCCACTGTCAAGAAATAACTTCCAATCTTTTGCGAGGTCAAAGCAATAAAATCTGTCATGAAGCAAACTACCCAAAAAGGACTGAATGAGATCCCGTGACACAAAGAACCACAGATGCTAGATCCTTGTGTAGAACTCAAAGGGCTGAAGTGGTGGCTCAGCGGTAGAGTTGCTGCCCTACAGCACCAGAGACTCGGGATCGATCCTGACTACGGGTGCTGTCCGTACGGAGTTTGTGCGTTCTCCCCTTGACCTGTGTGGGTTTTCTCCGGGATCTCCGGTTTCCTCCCACACTCCAAACTACTGGTTTGTAGGTAAATTGGCTTCGGTAAGATTGTGAATTGTCCCTAGTGGTTGTAGGATATTGTTAGTGTGCAGCGATCGCTGGTCGCCTCGGACGCGATGGGCCAAAGGGCCTGCTTCCGTGTTGTAACTCTAAACTAAACTAAACTAAGCTCAGCGGATCAGGCAGCATCTCTGGAGGACATGGATAGGCGATGTTTCGGGTCGGGACCCTTCTTCAGACTCATCGGTGGCATTCAAGAGACTTTTGGAGAGGCATATGTGCAGGAAATGGTGGGATATGGATTATGTGCAGTCATATCAGATTCAATCTTGGCACAGACATTGTGGGCTCCTGTGCTGTACTGTTCTATGTTCTATGTAACCCATTTTCTTTTCTTATCTCATGAAATATGGACATTGACAGCAAGGAAAGAATTTTAGTATTCTTACGTAATACCCTTGGAGAATACTGTTTTTATCTTTGTTTATTTTTCTGGTCGGGCAAACATTTTGTTATCGTAAAATGTTTGAATAATGAGCAAATATAGAGCACTTGGCCTTCTCAGGTCTGCTCTGCCAACCAATCCATTGCAATACTGAGGGTGATTTAGTGCCAGAGGCTCTCTCACTCTCAAAAATACCTAAAGGGCACCATGCCAACATTTTGAAGAAAATAATTAACCAACTCGGGCAACAAAATATATAATTTAGCTCAGAAACAGGCCATTCGGCCCAACTCATTGGGGTTAGGAGGGAGGATAGATCAGCCATGATTGAATGGCTGAGTAGACTTGATGGGTCGAATGGCCTAATTCTACTCCTATTCCTTATGACCTTATGAACTCGTCCATGCCGACCAAGGTGCCCCATCTAAGCTAGTCCCAGGGAGGTTCTGCTGCAGTTGTACAGGGCCTTGGTGAGACCGCACCTGGAGTATTGTGTACAGTTTTGGTCTCCTAATCTGAGGAAAGACATTCTAGCCTTAGAGGGAGTACAGAGAAGATTCACCAGATTGATCCCTGGGATGGCAGGACTTTCATATGAAGAAAGACTGGATAGACTAGGCTTATACTCGCTGGAATTTAGAAGACTGAGGGGGGATCTTATAGAAACATATAAAATTCTTAAGGGGTTGGAGAGGCTAGATGCGGGAAGATTGTTCCCGATGTTGGGGAAGTCCAGAACCAGGGGTCACAGCTTAAGGATAAGGGGGAAGTCTTTTAGGACCGAGATGAGAAAACATTTCTTCACACAGAGAGTGATGAGTCTGTGGAATTCTCTGCCACAGAAGGTAGTTGAGGCCAGTTCATTGGCTATATTTAAGAGGGAGTTAGATGTGGCCCTTGTGGCTAAATGGATCAGGGGGTATGGAGAGAAGGCAGGTACAGGTTACTGAGCTGGATGATCAGCCATGATCATATTGAATGGCGGTGCAGACTCGAAGGGCCGAATGGCCTACTCCTGCACCTATTTTCTATGTTTCTATGTTTCTATGATCACGTTTGGCACATATTTTTCTAACCCTTTCCTATTCAAGTTCCTGTCCGAATGTCTTTGAAATACTGTTTTCATTTGATGAACTGTAACTTTTCACACAGAGGGTGATGTACACATGGAACATGCTGCCAGAGGAAGTGGCAGAGGTGGGTACAATTACGACATTTCAAAGACACTTGGACAGGGACATGGATAGGAAAGGTTTGGGAGGATATGGGCCAGGTGCAACAACAGGGACTGATTCAATTAGGCAATGACAGTATGGAAAATTAGGCCGAAAATTAGGCATGTTTCCGTGCCACATAGCTCTATGATTACGTGCCTCTATGACTAAATGGATGTGTAGGGAAAGAGGTAAATGATGGCCAGGACACTGGGGATAACATGATAACATCCTTTCCCCTGACTCTCAGTCTGATGAAGGGTCTTGACCCGAAACGTCACCTATTCCATTTTTCAGAGATGCTGCCTGACTCGTTGAGTTCCTCCAGCTTTTTGTGTCTATCTTTGACTTTCCTATCACTGTTTATTACTGGGGATAACAGTTTAGTTCTTCTTCGATACATTTCATCAGGAAAGAGAGCTTTGTCTTTGTGTAACACGTATCTTTCCTACATCCTGCACCAAATCATCTTACACCCAAGATGACTGCACTTTTTGTAAATTTGCTGTGAATTAGTATGGCGTTTGCAAACATGAGTCATTTTCTCTCTTGGATAACCATCTGGATAAAAATAAATGAGGGCGGCACGGTGGCGCAGCGGTAGAGCTGCTGCTTTGCAACGCCTGAGACCAGGGTTCGATTCTGACTACGGCTGCTGCCTGTATGGAGTTGGTACATTCTCTCTGTGACCTGCCTGGGCTTTCTCCGGGATCTCCGGTTTCCTTCCACCTTTGAAGTGTGTATTGTGATGTATACATGCAACAATATGGTAAAGCTGCTATGTGATGTATACATCGTAAAATGTTTGAATAATGAGCAAATATAGAGCACTTGGCCTTCTCAGGTCTGCTCTGCCAACCACTCCAATTGCAATACTGAGGGTGATTTAGTGCCAGAGGCTCTCTCACTCTCAAAAATACCTAAAGGGCACCATGCCAACATTTTGAAGAAAATAATTAACCAACTCGGGCAACAAAATATATAATTTAGCTCAGAAGCAGGCCCTTCGGCCCAACTCATTGGGGTTAGGAGGGAGGGATAGATCAGCCATGATTGAATGGCGGAGTAGACTTGATGGGTCGAATGGCCTAATTCTACTCCTATTCCTTATGACCTTATGAACTCGTCCATGTATATATCACATAGCAGCTTTGCCATACATCACATATATCTTTGATGTACAGATATGGAGGTTAATCAGCTTCGGTATAATTGTCCCTAGTGTGTGTAAGATAGCGTTAGTGTGCAGGGATCGCTGGTTGGAGCACACACGGCGGGCTGAAGTGCCTTTTTCCGCGGTGTATCTCTAAACTAAACTGAAGTAAACACAATGTGTTGGAGTAGCTCGGGAGGTCAAGCAGCATCTCTGGAGAACATGGACGGGTGACCTTTTGGGCGGTGACCCTTCTTCGGCGGGGGGGCTGGGGGGGGAAGAAGAAAGCTGGAAAAGGGAATAGCTGGACATGAAATTCCAGTTGTATTAAAAATGTTTCACTGTGGATTCAGATACAAACATGTGAAGTAAAAAATTATAATTTTTTTAAATGTCTTTAAAATATATTAGAAAAGTACCTCCCACAAAAACAAAATGATGGCTTTCTGTCCCTGATCGTATTCTTCCATCAGTGAATGCTTTCTTCCAGTCATGTTTCGGTATTTATGTACTTTCATTATAAGAAGAAATTACTATTTTCAATCTTACAAGAATTATAGGCCATGTCTCCGATGTAAATAACTGAACTGTCTCAAGCCAAACGTCTATTAACAATTCCCACATCTACAGTAAATGCATTCTTGCACACGGTTCATTACACCATAGGGAAACTCTGGCTGATAACAACACCAACACCCCCACTGACAATCATTCATTATCACAACTGCACCTTGTTATTGAACAGTTCAGAAGCTAAATGGAATATCCCCTTAAAAACAGAATTATCCCTTGCCTGTTGCTTTGATGTAGGCAACTCACACACATTGTGCTTATTTACGTGCGCGACACGGTGGCGCAACGGTAGAGTTGCTGCCTTACAGCGCCAGAGACCCGGGTTCAATCCTGACTACGGGTGCTGTCTGTATGGAGTTTGTACATTCTCTAGTACAGAGAAGGTTCACCAGATTGATCCCTGGGATGGCAGGACTTTCATATGAAGAAAGACTGGATAGACTAGGCTTGTACTCGCTGAAATTTAGAAGACTGAGGGGGGATCTTATAGAAACATATAAAATTCTTAAGGGGTTGGAGAGGCTAGATGCGGGAAGATTGTTCCCGATGTTGGGGAAGTCCAGAACCAGGGGTCACAGCTTAAAGATAAGGGGGAAATCTTTTAGGACCGAGATGAGAAAACATTTCTTCACACAGAGAGTGGTGAGTCTGTGGAATTCTCTGCCACAGAAGGTAGTTGAGGCCAGTTCATTGCCTATATTTAAGAGGGAGTTAGATGTGGCCCTTGTGGCTAAAGGGATCAGGGGGTATGGAGAGAAGGCAGGTACAGGTTACTGAGCTGGATGATCAGCCATGATCATATTGAATGGCGGTGCAGGTTCAAAGGGCCGAATGGCCTACTCCTGCACCTATTTTCTATGTTTCTATGTTTCTATCTATCTCTCCCTCCTAACCCCATTCTACTGCCTTCTCCCCATAGCCCCTGACACCTGTGTCAGGTCAAGGTCAAATGGTGACTGTCACCTTTTTACAGATCCCCTGCTGTTCTCAATTGTAGCCCGCGTGTCTTAACATTACACTGTAGCAGGAGGTGGCAAACGATGCGGGATGCATTTCTTCCTCGGGTACAGTTAAGTCAAATAATAAAAGTTGATGCAAGGACAAAAAAAGTTAATGAAAGGACAAAACCGAGGAAGATTCCTTGCTCAGAAGATCAGATCGTGGGACACAAAGTGCTGGAGCAACTCAACGGGTCGGGCAGCATATCTGGAGAACACGGAGAGTTCATGTTATGGGTCAGGGCACTTCTTCAGATTATAAGAGTTTGAAACGTCACCTACCCATGTTCTCCAAAGATTGCTCTCTAACCTGCTGAGTTACTCCAGCATATTGTGTCCTATTATGTCAACCAGCATCTGCAGTTCCTTATTTCTAGATCAAAATGGGTTTAGGTGGGGATAAGGGATAATAATTGGCAGAAAACTCCAGTGGTACTGGGAACGTGTCCTGCAAAGGTAGGGACTACTCTGGTGAGCATGGTATTAATCAAGGAATAAGAAGAGCTTTTAAAATTGTCTGATATTCGTCGAGTCATAGGGTCATACAACATGGGAACAGGTCTTTCAGCCCAACTTTCCCATGCTGACCAACAAGTCCCATCTACACTAATCTCACCTGCCTATGTTTGGCCCATATCCCTCTAAACCTGTCCTATCCATGTACCTGTCTAAATGGTTTTCAAACGTTGCAATAGTACCCGCCGAGACTACCTCCTCTGGCAACTCCTTCCATACACCCACCACCCTTTGTGTGATAAAGTTACCCTTAAAGTTCCTACTAAATCTTTCTCCCCTCACCTTAAACCTCTGGTTCTCGATTCCCTACACTCTGGACAAGAGACCTCTCTATTTAATTATATTGCTTTTTGGTGCATAAATGTTTATCGAAGAATTCAAGAGAAATTTAGTCTTCACGCATACTGGACAAAGCAAATTGCGAATTTGGCAAAAATTGCTTGAAGCCCAAAATCATAAAATACTTTCAAGGCGGTTTACAGGAAAAAATATATATCAAGGAACAAACTAGGAAGTGGATGACATTAAATCTTGTGTTGTTTGGTTGAGTGGACTAAATTATATCGCAAAATTAGATTAATGTTACATTGTGATGGTTAGTGAAAAATAACATTTATTCACAGATATATTTCATAATTCACAACAAATTCTCCATTGAGAAATAAACATTTCAAACGAAGATTAATCCATCAAGTAAAGAGAATCATGACAAAATTACATTAAAAAAACAAGAATTTATAATGATGCCAAGGCAAATAATAAACCAGAGAATTGGGAAAGTTTTAGACACCAGAAAGATTTGCTAATTTCTTTTTGATAAAAAGGGAATGACTAAATTAGGAGACAAAACCAGCAAGAAATTAAATGCAGGCAGCATGGTGGAGTAGCGGCAGAGTTGCTGCGTTACAGCGCCAGAGACTACGGTTGCTGTCTGTACAGAGTTTGTATGTTCTCCCTGTGATCACATGGGTTTTCTCTGAGATCTTCGGTTTCCTCCCATATTCCAGACGCACATGTTTGTAGGTTAACTGGCTTGGTATAAATGTAAAATTGTCCCTCGTGTGTGTAGGGTAGTGTTAAGACCCTGCCCCACTTAGGCGATACCAGAAGATAGTTTTATTTAACCAATTTATTTACCGTCAGGACATTTGACAGGTAGATTGGAGGCGACAGTTTGACGGTCAGGTAAGCGTGGGAATTTCACGATGTTTCTTCCGAAGACGGTGTAATCTCTTAGCTAGGTGCTAGTTTCACAAAAAAAGTTACTTGTATCGACCTGACTCGTCATTGGCGTGGTCATTTTTGCAGGGTAAAAGAAAATTTCGGCGATCTGCTACGACTTTGACAGTCGCCGGCAGTCGCCTAAAAAATCGCCTAAGTGGGACAGGCCCTTTAATGTGCGAGTGATTGCTGGTCGGTGTAGACTGAGCGGGCCAAAGGAGCCGTTTCCACGCTGTGTCTCTAAACTGAACTAAACAAAACGAGTTGTCTATGCTGAACATGATGCCAAGACCAACCATTATCTGCCTGCACACAATCCATATTCCTTCATTCCCTTCATGTGCTAAGTTTTAAATAAATGACAAGAACCACTGTGAACCGCTGTGCAAGAGGATCAATATTATTTGTAAATCTGATCGCTCTGGGGACCAAAGTAAGGGAAAAGATTCAAGTCAATTCAAATTTATTACATAGGCACGTATGGAAGATACAGAAGTGATAATGTTTACATAAAGTCATACAGCGTGGAAACAAGCCCATTAGCCCAACTTGCCCACACCAACCAACATACGATACGATACAATAGAACTTTATTTATCCCAGGAGGGAAATTATAGACAATAGACAATAGACAATAGGTGCAGGAGTAGGCCATTTCGGCCCTTCAAGCCAGCACCACCATTCAATGTGATCATGGCTGATCATTCACAATCAGTACCCCGTTCCTGCCTTCTCCCCATACCCCCTGACTCCGCTATCCTTAAGAGCTCTATCTAGCTCTCTCTTGAATGCATTCAGAGACTTGGCCTCCACTGCCTTAATAAAATTGGTCTGCCTACAGTCGTAAAACACAGCAAGATACATGAAACATGAAGTTAAAGTGACAAGTGGAAAGTCCAGGATTGGGGATGTGCAAAGATTGGGAGAGCGGGGGGCAGGGGGAGGGGAGTCAGTCTACCCCACGATAGAGGGGGGAGGAGTTATACAGTTTGATAGCCACAGGGAAAAAGGATCACCTGTGGCGTTTTGTGCTGCATCTTGGTGGAACCAGTCTGTTGCTGAAGGTGCTCCTCAGGTTGACCAGTGTGTCATGGAGGGGATGAGCTGTATTGTCCAAGATGCTCTGCAGTTTGAGGAGCATCTTCCCCTCCAAGACCACCTCCAGTGAATCCAACTGCGCCCCCAGGACAGAGCCAGCCTTCCTGTTGAGCTTGTTAATCCTGTTGGCATCCACGGCCTGTGCTCTGCACACGACAACAAAGAAGATGGCACTGGCCACCACCGATTGGTAGGACATCTGCAGCATCTTACTGCTGGCGTAGAAAGATCCCCAGCTACACCTTCCCACCTGCCTGCATTTGGCCCAAATCCTTCTAAACCTGTCCTATCCATGTGCCTGCCCAAATGTCTTATAAAATGTTGTCAGAAGGCAGTGGAGGCCAATTCTCTGAATGCATTCAAGAGAGAGCTAGATAGAGCTATTAAGGATAGCGGAGTCAGGGGGTACGGGGAGAAGGCAGGAACGGGGTACTGATTGAGAATGATCAGCCATGATCACACTGAATGGCGGTGCTGGCTCGAAGGGCCGAATGGCCTCCTCCTGCACCTATTGTCTATTGTCTATTGTCTATTGTCTATTGTCTATTGTCTATTGTCATTGTCGTCGGGTAAAAGAAAAGTTTGGCGATCTGCTACGACTTTGACAGTCACCGGCAGTCGCCTAAAAAATCGCCTAAGTGGGACAGGCCCTTAAAAGTTAGAGGGTATTAGCTATAAGAAGAGATCAGACAAACTTGGATTGTTTTCTCTTGAGCGTTGGAGGTTGAGAAGAGGCCTGATGGAAGTTTCATGTTCATGTGATCGGAGTAGAAGGCCATTCGGCCCATCTCTACCTTAAAAATATCCATTGATATTTTATAAAATTATAAAATTCATAAAAGTTTATAAAATTCTGAGAGGCACAGATAGGATGGATGCTCAGAACTTTTTTCCAAGGGTGGAAACCTCAAAGACAAGAGGACTTAGCTTTAAGGTGAAAGGGGTAACATTTAAAAGAAATGTGTGGGATAGGACGGTGGGTATCTGGAATTCGTTGCCAGGGGTGGTGGTACAAGCAGATACGATAGTGGCGTTTAAGAATCTTTTGGGTAGGCACAAGGATATGCAGAGAATGGAGGGATATGGATCATGTTCAGTCAGAGGAGATTACTTTAACTTGGCACCATATTTGGCACGGACATTGTCGGCCGAATGGCCTGTTCATGAATTGTATGATGAAAGAATGGAGCGACTGGGCTTGTATTTTTTAATTTTTTTAAAAAGTTTGTCTCCTAAGATTGTTCAGTAAGATATGAATCAGCATTGAAATCCTGGTGGTCTTTAGGTTCCCTCTTTTACACCACATTTTTCATTGAATTTTATGCCACAGACATGCAAATTGACTGCTATTTATTTATTCCCTAATGCTTAACCAAAAATTTCAGTAATGAAATGCTTAACAACTTCCCCATCTTCCTCCCACCCCCTCCCCCTCAAACAATGAACTAGTGGTTGTCCAGATTTCCAATGCCTCTGGAAAAAGGGTTGCTCCAAGGCTATCAGTTGATGCAGGAGTAACCAGCTATACTTAGTCCATTCTTCTGTGCATTCTTCCCCCACCTTCCCTGCCCCTCCCCCTCCCTGCCCCTCCCCCTCCCTCCCCCTCCCCCTCCCTCCCCCTCTCCCTCCTCCTCTCCCTCCCCCTCACCCTCCCCCTCACCATCCATCCCCCCTCCATCCCCATCCCTCCACCCCCTCCCTCCCCCTACGCCCCCCCTCCCCTACACTCCCATCCCCCACCCTCTCCCCCCCTCTCCCCTTTACCCTCCCCCCACTCCATCCCCCTCAACCCCCTTATCCCTCCTCCCCCCTCCCTCCCTTCCCCCTCCTCACTCCCTAGGAGATAGATTTAAACTTTAAAATGTGAATAACTTTAAATATATAACATCGATTTCAATGAAACTTCTTCCATTAGCACCAAAGGGACAACGGTGAGTAAGGTCGGGCCTAAAATTGTTGCGTTATCATGTACCGTTTTAGCTGTAGTTCAGGAACAAACAAACAAACAAACAAGAGTTTTAGTGTATAGATAGATGAGAGGCAGGGGAGTCTAAAACTGAAGGACCCAGGTTTAAAGTGAGAGGGTAAAGATTTAAAAGGGAACTGAGGGGCAACTTGAGCTAGATAGAGCTCTTAAGGATTGCGGAGTCAGGGGGTATGGGGAGAAGGCAGGAACGGGGTACTGATTGAGAATGATCAGCCATGATCACATTGAATGGCGGTGCTGGCTCGAAGGGCCGAATGGCCTACTCCTGCACCTACTGTCTATTGTCTATTGTCTATTGTATTCAGAAGAATTTAGAAGGATGAGAAGGGATCTTATAGAAACATATAAAATTATTAAGGGATTGGACACACTAGATTCAGGAAACATGTTCCCGATGTTAGGGGAGTCCAGAACCAAGGACCACAGTTTAAGAATAAGGGGTAGGCCATTTAAAACTGAGATGGGGGAAAAACTTTTTCACACCGAGAGTTGTGAATTTGTGGAATTCTCTGCCTCAGAAGGCAGTGGAGGCCGATTCACTGGATACATTCAAAAGAGAGTTAGATAGAGCTCTTAGGCCTAGCGGAGTCAAGGGATATGGGGAGATGGCAGGAACGGAGTACTGATTGTGGATGATCAGCTATGATCACAGTGAATGGCGATGCTGGCTCGAAGGGCCAAATGGCCTATTCCTGCACCTATTGCCTATATATCTATGTACTGTTCTATGTTCCTTCCATATTCCTTTAATATTCCTTCTTTTAATGAATTTCAAAAGCATTCATTCAAAAGGGCCCCATCTAATCAAATCATAATTATGCCATTGAATCAAGAACTTGTGAAGCAGACTTTGCACACCTAGATATACTTTGACATACAGCGGTAGAGTTGCTGCCTTACAGAACCAGAGACCCAGGTTCAATCCTGACTAAGGGTGCTGCCCGTACGGAGTTTGCACGTTCTCACTGTGATCACGTGGGTTTTTGTCCGGTTGCTTTGGTTTCCTCCGACATCCCAAAGATGCACAGGATTATAAGTTAATTGGCTTCTGCAAATTGTTCCTAGGGTACAGTATAGAACTAGGGTATGGGTGATGTAGAATTGATGGGCCTGTTTCCAAGCTGTATCTCTTAACTAAACTAAATTGAAACAAATTTCTTGCACACAATTTTCATAAGTTCATGTGATACGAGCAGAATTAGGCCATTCGGCCCATCAAGTCTACTCCACCATGGCTGTTCTATTTCTTCCTCCTAACCCCATTCTCCTGCCTTCTCCCCATAACCCCTGACGCCCGTACTAATCAAGTATCTATCTGTCTCTGCCTTAAAAATAGCCATTGACTTGGCCGACACAGCCTTCTGTGGCAGTCAATTCCACAGATTCACCACCCTATGACTAAAGAAATTCCTCCTAAAGGAACATCCTTTAATGCTGAGGCTATGACCACTGGTCCTAGACTCTCCCACCAGTGGAAACCCTCTCCACATCCACTTTATCCAGGCCTTTCACTATTTAATTTTATTTTCCATTCAGTTCCTATTATTGAAATATTGATTGGAAATATTTCCTTGGAGGTTTTTTTGTAGGTTTTTTTAAATATTGGCATTTCACTTTCTCTCCCACGTCTGTTTCACCAAAGGCCGTCATTCCACCTCCTCTTGCAAGCGAAAAGAAAATCAGAATGAGTGTTGGGCCCATAGCTGTTTGCAGTTGACCTTCAGAGGGTTAGCAGCTGGGGGTTAGAGCATATTTCCATCGGAGAACCATGCAGTGTCATGGTTTCATCGGCCAGCACATGTTACTCCTGTTTGGAAGCGTAATTATTTGCAGGTATTTGCCCTGGATAGATGATGTAGGTAAAATGCGATGCAGGCAAACCAGCTCGGTTGCGGGCTGGTGCTGGGAGGGGCGGGGGAAGGGAGGGAGATTGAAAGTACTTGGGTGTTATCAGTAATGAGTGCAACATGGAGTTCTGCCTGGAAACTGGGCTCAACTCACACTTTCTTCGGGCCTGATAACTCAAAGCTGTAAATTGCAACAGAATGACCCTGCGTACCGGTTCTTTCCGAAGAACACCATTATGTACACCCAAAATAAATAATAGCTCAATGCTTCCCTCAAAAACACTTTCCTCGGAATATTCTCGAATGTTTATTGCATCTGCCAACAAGAAGAAGGAATGATTGTACATGTAAAAGACGCAGGTTGAGTGAGGTGATTATCAGCCTGAGATACCGCCTTGCATCCCAGCTGATACCAATAAAACGGTCTTTAAACTGACAAATGCCTCTTCCTGTGATCAATCTTCCCAATCCTTTTCAGCTATGTTTTAGCACAATATTCAGCTCGTGTCAAACAGTCTTGAAGACGAACGTGGCAGGTTGTTGTGAGCTTGTCTGGTGTCCCACAAGCTCTAGAGTCATAGAGTCCTTCGGCCCAACTTGCCCATGCCGGCCAACATGTCTCATCTATGCTCGTCCCACCTGTCTGTGTTTGGTCCATATCCCTTTAAACCTATCCTATCCATGTACCTATCCTGTGCCCTGTTGTGGCGGCACGGTGGCGTAGCGGTAGAGTTGTTGCATTACAGCGAATGCAGCGCCGGAGACTCAGGTTCGATCCTGACTACGGGTGCTGTCTGTACGGAGTTTGTACGTTCTCCCTGTGACCTGCGGGGGTTTTCTCCGAGATCTTCGGTTTCCTCCCACACTCCAAAGACGTACAGGTTTGTAGGTTAATTGGCTTGGTAAATGTAAAAATTGTCCCTAGTGGGTGTAGGGTAGTGTTAATGTGCGGGGATCGCTGGGCGGCGCGGACCCGGTGGGCCGTTTTGCCTGTTTCTGCGCTGTATGTCTAAATCTGAAAAAATCCAACTCTTTTTTTTAATGTTGCGATGGTATCTACCTCAAATACCTCCTCTGAAGAAGAGTTCCAACCCAAAACATCAATTATTCATTTTTCCCAGAGATGCTCCTTGACCCATTGAGTTACTCCAGCATTTTGTGCCTACCTCCTCTGGCAGCTGGTTCCATATACCTACCAACCTTTGTGTAAAAATAAGTTTAGTCGCTTCAGTGTTCTTCAAAGGTAAATCTCTATGATATAATAATATCCTGGCCTATAATGGATATCTATATTTTTTTAAGGTAGGGTAACACTTGATTTATACAATGTCAATTTGTTGAAATATGTAATTAAATATACTTTGGGGGCTTGATGTTGTTTGATTAATAACAGCTACCAATCGAATGAGTACTTCCATGAAATGGTAGCGAACATTCTCAAATCCTTTCATTTGCTGAATATCCTTATGCCTCACACCAGTTTATCCATACTAAAATCCATCTGCCTTTCTAACTTATCCATATAATCACTCTAAGTCCTTTTTTTCATTATTGCCTTCTCGTGTTTTAAAATTAATTCAATAAGACTTTTACAGATACAGTAGTGATGATATGGGCGAAGGCATTAAACAGGAAATTGGAGATTTGTGTAATAAGGATACAACTCTAATCTTGGTCATAGAGTTGTTCAGTGTGGAAACAGGCCCTTATCCCACCTTCCCCATGCTGACCAACACGCCCCATCTACACTAGTCCCACCTGCCTGCTTTTGGCCAATATCCCTCTAAAAGTATCCTGCACATGTACCCAGCCATGATCATATTGAATGGCGGTGCAGGCTCGAAGGGCCGAATGGCCTACTCCTGCACCTATTTTCTATGTTTCTATGTTTCTATCCAAATGCTTCTCAAACATTGAGTTGAGTATAGGAGCAAAGAGGTCCTTCTGCAGTTGTATAGGGCCTTAGTGAGACCGCACCTGGAGTACTGTGTGCAGTTTTGGTCTCCAAATTTGAGGAAGGATATTCTTGCTATTGAGGGCGTGCAGCGTAGTTTTACTAGGTTAATTCCCGGAATGGCGGGACTGTCGTATGTTGAAAGACTGGAGCGGCTAGGCTTGTATACACTGGAATTTAGAAGAATGAGAGGGGATCTTATCGAAACATATAAGATTATTAAGGGGTTGGACACGTTAGAGGCAGGAAACATGTTCCCAATGTTGGGGGAGTCCAGAACAAGGGGCCACAGTTTAAGAATAAGGGGTAGGCCATTTAGAACGGAGATGCGGAAAAACGTTTTCAGTCAGAGAGTTGTAAATCTGTGGCATTCACTGCTTCAGAAGGCAGTGGAGGCCAAGTCTCTCAATGCATTCAAGAGAGAGCTAGATATAGCTCTTAAGGATAGCGGAGTCAGGGGGTATGGGGAGAAGGCAGGAACGGGGTACAGATTGAGAATGATCAGCCATGTTCACATTGAATGGTGGTGCTAGCTCGAAGGGCCGATTGTGCTAGTACCTGCCTCAACTACCTCCTCCCACTGCTCATTCCATGTACCTACATGGATGACTATATGATAGACACAAAATGCTGGAGGAACTCAACGGGTCAGCTAGCATCTCTGGAGAAAATGATGACTATAATCTACACAGCCAAATGAGTAACAATACTGAAGGGAGAAATTCCTGGAGTACAGTTTTCTGAACAGATGCATTGAAGAACCAATTTGAGAGCATGAACCTTGCAAAAGCCTGATAGATCTGGCTGGACTAGATGCAGGATAGGTGTTCCCATGAGTGGGGAGATCCAGAATAAAGGATCTATTAATACGAAATGCAGCATTCAGGACTGAGATTTAGGATTAGATAAGGTGAATGCACAGATTCCTTTATCCAGAATAGGGGAATCAAGGAGCAGAGGATATAGGTGCCTCACAGCACCAGAGACCTGGATTCGATCCTGATTATGGGTGCTGTCTGTACGGAGTTTGTACGTTCTCCCAGTGACAGTGTGGGATTTCTCCTGGGTGCTCCAGTCCCCAAAGACATACAGGTTCGCAGATTAATTGGCTTTGGCATAATTGTAAATTGTCCCTAGTGTGTAGGATGGTGTTAGTGTGCGGGGATTGCTGGTCGGCATATACTCGATGGGCCAAAGGGCCTGTTTCCGCTCTTCAGGGGCTATTTTTCACCCAAAGGGCCTATTTCCGCTCTGTATCTCTAAACTAAACTAAAAGATCACTCGTCAGCCTTCTGTGCTTGAAAAAATAGACCCTTGTGGTGCCTGATTTTGTAGAATATTTACAAACCTGTTGATGGAAATTAAAATGGCACCTCATTCTCCAGAATCGACATACTTAATGCGGATGAGCATAGAATTTACCCTTCCAAAATAATTGCTGTATCAGTTCATAGAGTCATAGAATTATATAGTCATACAGCGTGGAATGAGGCCCTTCGGCCCAACTTACCCACGCCGACCAACATGTCCCAGCTATGCTCGTCCTACCTGCAATCATTTGGCCCATATCCCTCCCAGCCTGTCCCATCCATGTACCTGTCTAACTGTTTCTTAAAAATTGCGATAGTCCCAGCCTCAACTTCCTCCTCTGGCAGCTTGTTCCATACAACCACCACCATTTGGGTGAAAAAGTTACCCCTCAGATTCCTATTAAATCTTTTCCCCTTCTCCTTAAACCTATGTCCTCTAGTCCTCGATTCCCCCTACTCTGTGCAAGAGACTCTGTGCATCTACCCAATCAATTCCTCTCATGATTTTGCACATCTTGATTTTGTTTAGTTCTACCAGAAAATCTAGTTTTCAACTTCTGTAGTTAATTCGTTCCCCAACTCTTCAGAACGTCACATACAACTTCAACACAGGGTCATAGAAACAAAAAACCTTTTTAATTGTAACTATATTTTGAAACCAAAAACATTCTTTCTTCACATAATAAATACATTTTATGCACATGTACTTCAAATGCCAGAATTATGTACAATATAAATAAATCTAACCAGGAAACACTTTACAGGATCATGGGGATTAACTATACAAATCATAGTCTTCTATATGAATACACAAAAGAAACTTGGCACCATTTTACAAATTGTATTCACATCAACATGTACTATAATGCTACCATCAACTGTACATTGTAAAGTGGGGGGATCAGGCAGAATTTAATCAGGACAGCAACACCTCCAACAGAATATCACCAGCTTTTCTAAATCAGGACATCAAGACAGAGAAAGCAGGGCAGATCTCAATCTATCTAGGTTCAATCACCTCCATCTCCTGAATAAATAGAACTGCAATACTGTTCAGAACACCAAATGACATGACTAGTGCTTCAAAGGTAGTTACATGGTCCAGATTTCCTGACAAGTGATTTCTTGTCATCTTTTGTGTTGTATTTGGTGACCTGCTGAGCAGGTCTTTGTTTAGTTATTTGAAGCCAGAGAGAAATTAATTGTGTGAGAAATTGAACTCTCGGTTGGGGAATAATTTAGTCGAATACATCTCGTTCCAGTTTCAGTTCAGAGTTCCAGTTTTTTTTTCTTTTCTCGTTTGTTATCATAGGCAAGTCAATAAGTCAAGCTTTCTGGGCTTTGAACGTAGCTGTGATCACATAATTCATGCACTCAGTTATTTACAGTCTCATCTATTAAAACAATGATGGACAAACCGGCAACTGTACAGTTTAAGGCAGAACACCTGCCAAAACATGGAGGTAGCTGATCAATTGAACCTGGCAAAATAAAAATAAAATAAAATAAAGATATCCAAGATGGTCTTTTTTTTAATGGAAAGCATCATATTCTTGAGCGCATTCTTGATTGCTTTAAGGAATATTGGAGGGTTGTTCCAACTCACTTGCTTCATAACAGGAACTCAACATAGCTTCTCAGTTTAGATTAGTGTAGATTAGTTTAGAGATACCGTGCGGAAACAGGCCGTTTGGCCCCCCCGAGTCCGCGCCGAACAGCGATCCCCGTTACACTAGCACACGCTACACGCTAGGGACAATTTACAATTTTTACCAAAGCCAATTAACCTACAAACCCGTACGTCTTCGGAGTATGGGAGGAAACTGGAGGAAACCCCATGCGGTCATGGGGAGAACGTACAAACTCCGTACAGACAAGCACCCCTAGTCTCTGGCACTGTAAGGCAGCAACTATACCGCTGCACCAACGTGCCCCCTGCCCTTCCATCAATCAGAACGAGAGAGAGCTGCTGTTATAATTAAAATTCTCCCAAATACTCCTCTGACCTTTGAGCATAAATGGCTTCATCGGTTTTCCTGAAGGATCAAAATTCGGTACGAAGCATTCTGGCCGACAAAAGACATACCTTTAAGCCAGTTGGCCTTTACGTCCTTTTCAATCCATTCTGGCTTCCTGTTATGTCAAAGTGAGTGAACAGTCCTTACGTTGGAGCATATAATTCCCAAGCACCAGTTAATAAGCTCTGTTCCCCGCCAATACAGGCAACCTTGTCTTCCTGGTCAACTGTTCTTACAGAGGGGGGTTTTGCCAATTCACCACAATTCCTTCATGGAGGGCAAATAATAATTGATGTTTCCAAGATGGCGCCCAACTTGGTTTCCAAGATGGCGACTATCTGCGTGCTAGCCACAGAAGCAGATCTACAATCACACATTACAATCGCTCCACATTCTTAAATCTATCCCCCTTCAGCCACATTTCTTTCTTTAACTATGATCCCTTTATCATGTATCTGTACGCTGTTAATTGCTCGATTGTAATGATGTATTGTCTTTCCGCTGACTGGTCAGCACGCAACAGAAGCTTTTCACTGTACCTCAACACACGTGACCATAAACTAAACTGAACTGAACTAATTTGTAAAATGTCTCAAACTGGATTTCTTACACATGTGCATCAGAAAATCTGGCAGAAGATTAAGTCTAGGAGTAACTCTTCACTTTAGCAGAGATGAAATTCCTTTGGAAGTTGAATTTTGCATATTTGGGGTTGTAGGAATGTATACCTGTGGGAAGTAGATACATGTGGACAGGCACTTGTAACGGGGGCGAAAAGAAGGAGACTTGTTGGTGCAGGTGGTTTCAGTATCTCAAGAACATCCAACGTCAACAACAAAAAAAACTTTTAAAAATACGTGTAATCTGTTTTTACACGTTGTTCCGAAGCTTCCTCTTCTGACTGAGGGAACAGTTACACTTTCTGTGAGGGGAGTCCAGCTAAAGAAAGCAACTGTCTTGTAAAACATGTCAAATGCCTCATAAAAGCCTGCTGTGCGCCACATGTCTTTGACTTGGTTTTGATTTGCTCCGTTACTTCGCTGCGTTTGTTTCTCTAATTGCGAACGGGAAGTATGGTGCCTCATAAATAAACAGCTGAAATATGAAACAGAGTCTCGATATTAATTTCAGGCCCAAACAGCCAACAGACTGCGCTGTTAACATGAGCTTTAATTTTAGGGTTTCAGCTGCCATTTTTGATGCACGGACATTTTCACAAATCCATGTGAACTCTTATTTGTTTAGGCACTGCGTTGCTAGTACAACATATTCCAGTAAATTTAAATTCAATAGTTGACTTATCAGTTGACACATTGATGCCAGTGAAACTTATCTCTTGTTACTAGTGCTATATGTGCATGTGGAGTAACAACTGTTAGTTTAGAGACACAGCGTGGAAACGCCTTGGCACTTCAACCCACCAAGTTCTCGCCACCCATCCATCAGCCGTACACTAGTTCTACGTTATCCCACTTTTGCATTCCACGCACGAGGGGCCAATTTACCGAAGCCAATTAACCTGCAAACCAGCACGTCTTTGGAGTGTGGGAGGAAACCGGAGCTCCCGGAGAAAACCCACGCGGCCACAGGGAGAACCTACAAACTACGCACCGGCAGCACCCATAGTCAGGATGGAACCCGGGTCTCTGGCACCGTGAGGCATCAGCTCTGCCGCTGTGCTGCATTGTGCTCTGGTTCCTCATTTCATTTCAACTCAATGGAACTGAGGACAGACACAGAAAGCTGGAGTAACTCAGCGGGACAGGCAGCATCACTGGAGAGAAGGAATGGGTGACGTTTCGGGTCGAGACCCTTCTTCAAACGTCTCTCAATGGAACTGAAGTTCAGAGGTGGTGTACGGTGGGTAGACAATACTATATTTCCTGTTGTTCTTAAGGGCAGATTTCTATCATGGTACCAGCAAGCAGCCTGCTATCCATTATCATGTTATCTGTGAGCTATTTCTCCGAATGAAACACCTGTTCCATCAGTTTACTACAACCAACACTTTGCTTAGTTAAGGAGTTACTCGTGCACCATAGAAGTTGTTTTCTTGTCCCCAACTTCACTGCCAGATTTCTCAGTTTCCTTTGACATTTTTGGAAAAACTGTTCATTAAATGTCGTGAAATGCAAACAAAACAAAAATGATACCCTGGTTTATGTTTAACCATTTGCTTAGCACGGATTGAACCCTGGGCCCAGGGCTGGAACAGGGATAGATTCCCTTTGTACTCTGCCTGAAAACAAAGAATTGTAAACTGCTTGGCAAAGAACACAGTTAGGATTTTGCTAAGACAAGCAGAGGGGAAGGCGAACCAAATTACACCCAACTCCCTCACCCCTACAGTGATTAACCTTGACTGCTCTGCAGTGCGTCTGGAGTAGCAGTATGTGTGAACCAGTTCACAAACACAGTGGATCAGTGAACCCAGCTTAGTGCTTCTATACGCATGCTAGCACTGGGAGTTACACAAGTGCAGTTTCAATGCTTGCTTCAAGCTCAAATCGCTGCTTTCTCTCTGCCGGCGATGTTCAGCGACATCAGCTTCCATTGGTGATTATAACTGAAGTGCCCTTGTGCGTGTGGGTTGGGTCCTGTTGCATTCGGAAGTGAGAGGCCACGTCGAAGTGGCCGCCATTGCAGCCCAGGGAGTAGTTTTTAATGGCTTCGGTGTCGTACAGGTGTTCAAAGGCATAGCCAGTCAGGGCGTACGCATGCTTGTCGAAGTACTGCTGGTGGTGAGTGGAGTAATAGTTTGGGGAGGATGGGCAGTTGTCCCCTGTTTGATGAGGGGGCAGGTCACATGCCAGGTAGTCCTTACCCAGGGCTACAACATTGGCCTTTGAGATCCGGTCAGTATGGGGGCTGCTTATTCTGGACAGCGAGACTGGGCTACCGTTGTACTCGCCCTCGTGAGAACTCATGACCTTTCCTTCCCTCTGTTGGAGGTGATCGCAGGGGGGGGGTGTGTTGGTCGCCGGCGGGGCCCGGCACACCACGCCGGTCATCTGCTGCTGCTGGTAGCTGACGTTGAAGCAGGCGGCATGGACCTTCCCCATGCCATTCATAGTCTGCAGCTGCTCGGAGGCAGCTTTGCGCATCTGCAGCCGGCTCTCCTCCTCTTTGATCATCTGCTGCGTGGCTCGGATTAGAGTCTCAATCTTGCTGGGCTCATGCGGGCTGCCCTGGTACCTCTCGTTGTGGTACCTGTCGCCCGACTCGCTGGCAGAGCAAGGGTCCGGAGAGCTGCCCACGCTTTCCTCATCCCAGTGTCCTCTCCCTGCATTGAAAGGCAAAAAAACTCGCCAGGTTAATAATTCCAACGAAGCAACGTGGAGACGAAGAACCGCACACGCGTGTTAAATAAGGTCATAAGGAATTAGCAGGAACCCTTCTAATAACGGCAGTGGAGCACTTTAGACAGTTCCTCTGTCCCTCTCTTCCCCTCCTCCTTCCCAGATCTCCCTCTATCTTCCTGTCTCCACCTGTATCCTTCCTTTGTCCCGCCCCCCTGACATCAGTCTGAAGAAGGGTCTCGACCCGAAACGTCACCCATTCCTTCTCTCCCGAGATGCTGCCCGACCTGCTGAGTTACTCCAGAATTTTGTGAATAATAACGGCAGTGTCCCTTGAGATGGGATATTCATGTCATAAGGAATTGCAGTAGAATTAGGCCATTCGGCCCATCAAGTCTACTCCACCTTTCAATCATGGCTGATCTATCTCTCTCTCCTAACCCCATTCTCCTGCCTTCTCCCCATAACCCCTGACACCCATACATAGAAACATAGAAACATAGAAAATAGGTGCAGGAGTAGGCCATTCGGCCCTTCGAGCCTGCACCGCCATTCAATATGATCATGGCTGATCATCCAGCTCAGTATCCTGTACTTGCCTTCTCTCCATACCCCCTGATCCCTTTAGCCACAAGGGCCACATCTAACTCCCTCTTAAATATAGCCAATGAACTGGCCTCAACTACCTTCTGTGTCAGAGAATTCCACAGACTCACCACTCTCTGTGTGAAGAAATGTTTTCTCATCTCGGTCCTAAAAGACTTCCCCCTTATCCTTAAGCTGTGACCCCTGGTTCTGGACTTCCCCAACATCGGGAACAATCTTCCCGCATCTAGCCTCTCCAACCCCTTAAGAATTTTATATGTTTCTATAAGATCCAGTGTCCCTTGAGATGGGCTATTCATAAGGTCATAAGGAATTGGAGTAGAATTAGGCAATTCGGCCCATCAAGTCTACTCCGCCATTCAATCATGACAGATCTATCTCTCCCTCCTAACCCCATTCTCCTGCCTTCTCCCCATAACCTCTGACACCTGTACTAATCAAGAATCTATCTATCTCTGCCTTAAAAACATCCACTAACTCGGCCTCCACAGCCTTCTGTGGCAAAGAATTCCACAGATTCACTATCCTCTGACTAAAGAAATTTCTCCTCATCTCCTTCCTAAAAGAACGTCCTTTAATTCTGAGGCTATGACCTCTGGTCCTAGACTCTCAATAGACAATAGACAATAGGTGCAGGAGGAGGCCATTCGGCCCTTCGAGCCAGCACCGCCATTCAATGTGATCATGGCTGATCATTCTCAATCAGTACCCCGTTCCTGCCTTCTCCCCATACCCACTGACTCCGCTATCCTTAAGAGCTCTATCCAGCTCTCTCTCTCTCCCACTAGTGGAAACATCCTCTCCACATCCACTCTATCCGAGCTTTTCACTATTCCGTACGTTTCAATGAGGTCCCCCCTCATTCTTCTAAACTCCAGCGAGTACAGGCCCAGTGCTGACAAAGTGCTAGAGTAACTCAGCGGGTCAGGCAGCATCTTTAGAGAACATGAATGGCTGACTTTTCATTTCTTCATTTCTGACTTAGAGTTATGGAGCCATAGAGTCATACAGCTGAAAGCAGGTCCTTCGTCCCAACTTGCCCACACTGACCAACATGCCCCATCTACACTTGTCCCACTTGCCTGCGTTTGGCCCACATCCCTCCAATCCTGTCCTATCCATGTAGCTGTCTAAATGCTTCTTAAATGTTGCAATAGTCCCTGCCTCAACTACCTCCTCCGGCAGCTCGTTCCATTGACTCTACCTACGTTTCACATTGCCTTGGGAAATCAGCCCATCATAATCAAAGTCCATTCCCACTGCAGTAATCCCTTCTGCTTCCCACTCCCATCAGACAGAAGATACAGAAGTGTGAAACTCTGCTCCACCAGACTCAGGAACAGCCTCTTCCCCCTCTGTTATCAGGCTTCTGAGCGGCCCTTTCATAATCAGTGGATATTTCTAAGGTGGACATTGAGAAGATTCCTGATTAGCAAGGGTGGCAGGCGTTATGGGGAGAAGGCAGGAGAATAGGGAAAGATAGATCAGCCATGATTGAATGGCGGGGTTGCCTTGATGGGCCGAATGGCCTTACTCTGCTCCTATGATCTTATGAAGCTAGGGTACTGTCCAATTCATCTCCACCTCATTGAGAACACTGGGCATTGTCTCAGGACCTGATACAATGCAATGCCGACAACTATATTCTGCACTCTGTATCTTTCTCTTCGCTCTACCTATAGTACTCGAGTTTGGCTTCAATGTGTTTATGTACAGTAGTATCTGATTTGATTGGATAGCATGCAGAACAAAGCTATTCAGAGACAGTTTCTTCCCAGCTGATATCAGGCAACTGAATCATCCTACCCCCAACCAGGGAGCGGTCCAGAATCACCATCGACCTCATTGGCGACCATCGGACTATCTTCAAATGGACTTTACCTTGCACAAAGCGTTATCCCCTTATCATGTATCTATACACTGTAAATGACCCGATTGTAATCATGTATTGTCTTTCCGCTGACTGGGTAGCAGGCAACAAAAGCTTTTCGCTGTACTTTGGTACACATGACAACAAACTCAACTAACGAAACTTAACTAAATATCTCAGTACATCTGACAATAATAAAGCTAATCCTAAGGAGGAACTATCCAGGCCCTGAATTCCCTGGAATACGGGTGTCAGGGGTTATGGGGAGAAGGCAGGAGAATAGGGTTGGGAGGGAGATATAGATCAGCCATGATTGAATGGCGGAGTAGACTTGATGGGCCGAATTCTACTCCAATTCCTTAGGACCTTATGACCTTATGAATAGCCCATCTCAAGGAACACTGCCGTTATTAGAAGGGTTCCTGCTACCTAGCGTGTAAAGTTGCTGTCATGTGTGTAGCCTTGGTGTGCAACAATATATTATCACATCTTTTTAGTTTAGTTTAGTTTAGAGATACAGTGCAGAAACAGGTACTTCTGTCCACCGAGTCCGTGCCGATCAGCGATCCCCGCTAACGCTATCCTACACACACTAGGGACAATTTACAATTATACCAAGCCAATTAACTTACAACCCTGTATCTCTTTGCTGTGTGGGAGGAAACTGGAGCACCCGGAGAAACCCTATGCAGGTCACGGGGAGAACGTGTAAACTCCGTACAGACGGCACCCGTAGTCAGGATCGAACCTGGGTCTCTGGTGCTGTAAGGCAGCAACTCTACCGCTGCCCCACCGTGCCACCCTTAACCCTTTCGTAAACCAGTGATAGGGTTGTAGAGCCATAATGCTTAGAAACAGGCCCTGGAGCCCACCAAATCTGTACTGACCATCAAGCACCCATTTACACCAATCATGCACCATTTATTCTCCCTTCAGCATCCCTAGTTTCATCCACGTACTTGCACCAAAGGCAATTCACAACAGCCAATGTATGAGATCTAGCCAGGAGTCGAGGGCCTGAGCTATAGGGAGGGGTTGAACAGGCAAGGACTTTATTCCTTGGAGCGCAGGAGGATGAGGGGTAATCTTATAGAGGTGTACAAAATCATGAGAGGAATACAGTAGATCGGGTGAATGCACAGTCATTTACCCAGAGTAGGGGAATCAAGAACCAGTGGACACAGATTTAAAAGGTGAGGGGGGAAATTTTAATAGGAACCTGAGGGGCAACTTTTTTTACACAAAGGGTGGTTGTTATGTGAAACGAGCTGCCAGAGGAGGTAGTTGAGGCAGGTACTGCCACAACCTTTAGAAAAACATTTAGACAGGACAGATTTGAATATGGTGGGTAAGGCTAAGCAGCGCCTTTACCACCTTAGACAACTGAGGAAATTCAGAGTGTCACTGAGGATCCTTCATTGCTTCTACTCTGGGGCTGTAGAGAGCATCCTGTCCGGCAACATTACAGTCTGGTTTGGGAACAGCTCTGCCCAAGACAGGATGGCCCTGCAGAGAGTAGTGCGTTCGGCAGAACGCACCATGGGAACTACACTCGTCCCCCTGCAGGACCTATACATCAGGAGGTGCAGATCCAGAGCAAGCAAGATCATGAGGGACCCCTGCCACCCCAGTAACGGACTGTTCCAGATGCTACGGTCAGGCAAACGCCTCCGCTGTCACGCTGTGAAAACGGAGAGGATGAGACGGAGCTTCTTCCCACAGGCCATCAGGACTGTCAACTTTGATAACCCCAGAGACTAAATTTTTGTCGACACTTTTGTGCTATGTTTAGTAACTTATTAACTTTATTTATATGCTGTAACTGTAATTATTTTTGTGCACAACCCGCAGGCATTGCCACTTTCATTTCACTGCACATCGAGTATGTGTATGTGACAAATAAATTTGACTTGACTTGATGACAGGTTTAGAGGGATACTAGACAAAGTAGACCCGTTGGGCCCAAACCTCTCCTGCATTGGTGCAGCACCCTGTCCTCCCCCCCCCCTCCCCTCTCTCCTCAACCCCCCCCCCCCCCCCTTCTCCCCCACTCCCCCCTCCCTCGTCCCCCTCCCCTCCTTTTAAACTTAAAAATGTGAAAAACTTTTAAAATATAACACCGATTTGGCCCAAACCTCTCCTGCATTGGTGCAGCACCCTGTCCTCCCCCCCCCCTCCCCTCTCTCCTCAACCCCCCCCCTCTCCTCTCCCTTCTCCCCCACTCCCCCTTCCCCCATCCCTCCCTGCTCCCTCCTCCCCTCCCCTCCTTTGAAACTTTAAAATGTGAATAACTTTAAAGAAATAACACCGATTTCAATAAAAGTACTTACATTATCACTAAAGTGGCAATGGTGAGTAAGGTGGGCCTAAAATTGTCGCGCTATCGTGTACCGTTTTGGCTGAAGTTCAGTCACAAACAAGATAACAAACGAGAGTTTTAGTATGTATATATGGGTCAAACGCAGGCAGATGGGACTGGCGAAGATGGGGCATGTTGGTCGGTGTGGGCTTGTGGGCCGAAGGGCCTGTTTCCACGCTGTATGATTCTCTATGACACTAATTAATCTACTGACCACACATCTTTGAGATTTGGGAGGAAACACGAGCACCAGCAGGAGACCGGTGCGGTGACCGGGAGAACGTGGGAATCCCACCTAGACGTTACCGAAGGTCAGGATTGAAACCAGGTGAGTGGAACAGCGAGACTGCAACTCTACTACGTGCATTAGCTAAGACTGAGACTGCCCCAGAGCATGGATTGAGGGTGAATTAAGTCAGGTAAGAAAGAGAAGATTGAAACAGGAGAAAAGTGGAGAAAAAATAGAAATCATAAGACCATGTCACATGAGCAGAATTAGGCCATTCGGCCCATTAAGTCTACTCCGCCATTTGATCATGGCTGACCTATCTCTCCCCTCAACCCCATTCTCCTGCCTTCCTCCCGTAACCTCTGACACCCGTACTAATTAAGAATCTATCTATCTCTGCTTTAAAAAATATATCCACTGACTTGGCCTCCACAGCCTTCTGTGGTAATGAATTCCACAGATTTGCCACCCCTCTGACTAAAGAAAGTCTTCCTCATCTCCTTTCTAAAGGATAGTCAGAAAAAAATATTAAATCTAAAATCCCGTTCCTTCTAAATCACTGAAAACAATTCATTAACCAGATTTGACCATTTTAATTATTCACCTTCTCGACCATTGAGGATCAGTGATAGTTAACAATTAACATTTCACTCAGCATGAATAATTGCTAAGCAGCTCGCTGAGAAGGGTTTAATGAGAAATTAATGTGCTGTTTCCATCACAACACTAAGCATTTTGGCTGCACATCTAGTATTGACCTTGAGACTAAAGTATTGACCAACCTCCCTCCTAAATAAAGTTCTATTGTATCATATCGTATGTTTTCAAGATCTTCCCCCGTGGCAATCCCTGTGGTGCAGTGGTAGAGTTGCTGCCTTGCAGCATCAGAGACCCAGGTTCAATCCTGACTACAGGTGCTGTCTGTACGAAGTTTGTACGTTCTCCCCCTTGACCTGCGTGGGTTTTCACCGAAATTTCCGGTTTCCTCCCGCACTCTAAAGATGTACAGGTTTGTACGTCAATTGGCTTCGTAGAGTTGTAAATTGTCCCTAGTGTGTGTAGGATAGTGTTAGTGGGCGGGGATCGCTGGTCGGCGCGGACTCGGTGGGCCGAAGGGCCTGTTTCCGCGCTGTATCTCTGAACTTAACTAAACAAAACTAAACTGGATAGAGCTCTTAAGAATAGCGGAGTCAGGGTTGTATGGGGAGAAGGCAGGAACGGGGTACTGATTGAGAATGATCAGCCATGATCACATTGAATGGCGGTGCTGGCTCAAAGGGCCGAATGGCCTCCTCCTGCACCTATTGTCTATTGTCTATTGTCTAAACACATCAGGTTGTGAATCTTAAAATCCCACCCTATACTGGTCTGAAGGCCTTTTCACAGAATGTGGTCCCAAAATCCTTTCAACTATTTTATGGTTCCACTGATAATCAAAGTTGGACTTTAGACTTTTGAGATGCAGCATGGAAACAGGCACTTCGGCTCACCGAGACCAGCAATCTCCCCCAGATCCTCACACTATCCTACGCATTAGGGACAATTTATTATTTTTACCGAGGCCAATTAACCTACAAACCTGTACGTCTATAGCGTGTGGGAGGAAACCGGAGATCCCAGAGAAAACCCACGCAGGTCACGGGGAGAATGTACAAATTCGGTACAGACAGCACCCTGAGTCGGGATCCAGGTCTCTAGCGCTGTAAGGCAGCAACTCTACTGCTGCACTACTGTGCACCCCCATGTGCCACTGTGCCGCCCTGATTTAACCCAACATGTTTCAATTATTAGTGAAATTAAGTTTACTCTGACAATGGAGGAAGCCCAGGACAGAAAGGTCAGTGTGGGAATGGGAGGGGAAGTTCATAGTCAGAGTGAAACCCAGCGCAAATTGACTCCTCCATTGTCAGAATGAGGCCCAGCTCAAATTGGATCTGCCGGTTGCTGAATACTTTAAGTCCCCTTCCCATTTCCACACTGACCTTTCTGTCCTGGGCCTCCTCCACTGTCAGAGTAAGGCCCAGCTTAAACTGGAGGAACAGCACCTCATATTTCGCTTGGGCAGATTGCACCCCAGCAGTATGAACATCGACTGCTCTAATTTCAAGAAACCCTTGCTTTCCCCCTCTATCCATCCCTCCCCCTTCCCAGCTCTCCGACCAGTCTGACTATCCGCCTGATTAAATTTCATCTCTGTTTGCTTTGTTGTCACCTTCTCCGAGCTAACGATGTTCTGTTCTATATTTTCCTTGATTTGCATCTTTTTTGACGTCCCCTTTTCACGCCTTACACTTCCTTATCTCTGTGTCTCCCTTTCCCCTGACTCTCACTCTGAAGATGGCGAAACGTCACCTATTCCTTCTATCCAGAGATGCTGCCTGTCCCACTGAGTTAATCCAGCATTGTGTGTCTATCTTTGGTGTAAGCTAGCATCTGTAGTTCCTTCATACACATCCCTGGAGGACATGGATAGTTAACGTTTCAAGTCAAGTCCTGACCCGCAACATCGCCGATCCATGTTCTCCAGAGACGCTGCCTGACCGGATAAATTACTCCAGCACTTTGTGTCCTTTTGTGCAAACCAGCACCTGCAGTTCCTTGTTTCTACAAGAGGTCAGATTCACCGGTTCTCCAACAGTCAATCTGCTCTGTACTTCTGTGCTGTAATTCATTGTCTCGGAGTCTGGCACCTGCTGAGCCATGAAGAGCACCTGGCCAGTGGTTTTCTGCCAAACCACCAGCAAGTAGAGGATTCCATGCCATTGTGGGAAGTCTACACCAAACCCAATGGTCTGGTGCTGCACCCTGATCAGCAAGATGGAGTATTGCAAGCTGCAGTGTTGTTTAGTTTAGTTTAGTTTATTGTCACGTGTAAAGAGGTACAGTGAAAAGCTTTTGTTGCGTGCTAATCTGTCAGCGGAAAGATAACACATGATTACAATCGAGCCATCCACTGTGTACAAATACATAAATACATAGACATAGAAAATAGGTGCATTTGGCCCTTCGAGCCATCACTGCCGTTTAATATGATCATGGTTGATCATACAAAATCAGTACCCCGTTCCAGCTTTTTCCCCATATCCCTTGATAAGGGAATAACGTTTAGTGCAAGGTAAAGCCAGTAAAGTACAATCAAAGATAGTCCGAGGGTCTCCAATGAGGTAGATAGTAATTAAGGACAGCTCTCTATTTGGTGATAGGATGGTTCAGTTGCCTGATAACAGCTGGGAAGAAACTGTCCTGAATCTGGTGGTGCGCGTTTCCACCCTTCTGTTCCTTTTGCCTGATAGGAGAAAGGAGAAGAGGGATTCTGCCAAATTGTGCCAATTTCATGTATTATTACGAAGAGTTTTGCCCAGATCATGAGTAGGCTGGAGTATTGGTGGGGACAAGAAAGAGAGAGAGGGACTCATACAGCATGAAAACAGGCCCATCGGCCCAACTCATCTTTGCTAACCACAATGCCCATGTTAAGATAGTCTCATTTGCCTGTATTTGGCACATATCCCTCTAAACCTCCCCCTATATCTTTCCCCTGTAAGATTAAATCATGAATCGAATAGATAAGAGGAATCGAGAAGCAGAGGGCATAGATTTAAGATAGACACAAAATGCCAGAGTAACTCAGTGGGCCAGGCAGCATCTCTGGAGAGAAGGAATGGGTAACGTTCCGGGTCGAGACCGTTCTTCAGACTCTGACCCGAAACATTCCTCCAACATTTTGTGTCTCTCCACTGTCCTGCCTACACATAGATTTATAGTGAGGGGAGAAAAATTTAATAGGGACCAGTGGGATAACTTTTTTACACAAAGGTCGGTGGGTGTTTGGAACGAACTGTTGGAGGAGATAGTTGAGGCAGGGACTATCGCAACATTTAAGAAACATTCAGACAGGTACATGGATTGGAGAGGTTTAGAGGGACAGGAGTCAAACTTAGGGAAGTGGGACTAATGTAGCTGGGATATGTTGGTCAGTGTGGGTTAGTTGGGCTGATGGACCTGTTTCCACGCTGTATGACTCAATCTTTTTTTCCCAGTAACTCAGTAACGCTCTGCTACTGCCTTCCAACTACAGGGCAGCTCTGATAAACTACCCTGTGCTGGTGCATTAACATGAATCATCTCCCCTCGTGTAGATTTTGCTGACCACTAACGTTTTCATGGCAGCAATATCTCACAATGAAATGCACCTTCATTGCCTAGCGGCACATTAATTTAAACCACCACCCCTTGAACGTCTCCTGCAATATTCTCCAAAGAATTGGTTCGGAGGCTGATGAGCTGAACTTTTCTATTTACTTTCTATATCTCACGTTTTCCTTTGCCCCGACTCTCAGTCTGAAGAAGGGTCTCGACCCGAAACATCACCTGTTCCTTTTTTACCAGAGATGCTGCCTGACCCGTTGAATTACTCCAGCTTTGTGTGTCTATCTTTGCTTTAACTCTTAATGATAGCGGAGTCAGGGGGTATGGGGAGAGGGCAGGAACGGGGTACTGATTGTGGATGGTCAGCCATGATCACATTGAATGGCGGTGCTGGCTCGAAGGGCCAAATGGCCTCCTCCTGCACCTATTGTCTATTGTCTATTGTCTATTGTCTATCGTCTATAATTTCACTATACAGCCCATGGTTTCAAATTGTTGTTCATAGCACACAGAACATACAACAGGACAGCACAGGAACAGGTCCTTCGGCCCACAATCTCTGTGCTGAACATGAAGCCAAGGCCAACCTTTGTCTGCCTGCACATAATCCATGTCCCTCCATTCCCTGCATACATCCAAAACAAATGCCACTATCGTATCTGCCTCAACCACCCCCCTTGACTGTGTATTCCAGGCTCCCACCACCCTCTGTGTAAAAAAATCTTGCCCCGCCCATCTCCTTTAAAATTTGCCCCTTTCTCCTTAAAGCTATGCTCTCTAGTATTTAACATCTCCATTCTGGGAAACAGGTTCTGGCTGTCTATCCGACATATTGCCTCTCATTATTTGCTATACTTGTATCAGGTGTCAGTTCCAGAAAAAAAAAATCCAGGTTTGTTCAACCTGTTCCTGGAGCTAATCCCCTTTAATCCCAGGCATCACTCTGCTAGTCATTAGTAGTCCGAAGAAGGGATCCGACCTAAAACGACACCTATTCCTTTTCTCCAGAGATGCTGCCTGACCCGCTGAGTTACTCCAGCATTTTGTGTCTATCCTCATTCTGGTAAACCTCCTCTGAACCCTACGCCAGGTTTACTAGGTTAATTCCCGGAATGGCGGGACTGTCATATGTTGAAAGACTGGTGTGACTAGGCTTGTATACACTGGAATTTAGAAGGATGAGAGGAGATCTTATCGAAACGTATAAGATTATTAAGGGGTTGGACACGTTAGAGGCTGGAAACATGTTCCCAATGTTGGGGGAATCCAGAACAAGGGGCCATAGTTTAAGAATAAGGGGTAGGCCATTTAGAACTGAGATGAGGAAAAACTTTTTCAGTCAGAGAGTTGTGAATCTGTGGAATTCTCTGCCTCAGAAGGCAGTGGAGGCCAATTCTCTGAATGCATTCAAGAGAGAGCTAGATAGAGCTCTTAAGGATAGCGGAGTCAGGGGGTATGGGGAGAAGGCAGGAACGGGGTACTGATTGGGAATGATCAGCCATGATCACATTGAATGGTGGTGCTGGCTCGAAGGGCCGAATGGCCTCCTCCTGCACCTATTGCCTATTGTCTATTGTCTATTGCCAAGCCTCCACATCCCGACTGCAATGGGGCGAACCATTGCAAATAGGCGACTCACCTATTTGATCGGCCTGCATTTGCATGCAACACTGCAAATGCGGTCCAACCAAAGTCCCACAAAGCTGCATCGTGACATCTTGCACTCAATGCCCTGATCAATGATGGCAATGATCAATACCACATACTCTGTCCACCACTCCAACTATCCGCACTGCTACCCTCAAACAAGCGGTGGATCTGAACCCCACAGTCCCTCTGCACATCAATGCTGCCAAAGGTCATGTCACGAACCCTACATCTCCCCCTACATTTGTCCGCCCAATGTGCAACACCTCGCACTTGCTTGAATTAAACTCCATCTGCCAATCTTTATTGTCACGTGCACCAAAGGACAGGGAAATACATTTTTTTGCAGACGGCACGGTGGCTCAGCGGTAGAATCGCTGCCTTACAGCGCCAGAGACCCTAGTTCGACCCTGACTACGGGTGCTGTCTGTACGGAGTTTGTACATTCTCCCTGTGACCGCGTGGGTTTTTCTAGTGCTCCAGTTTCCTCCCACACTCCAAGGATGTACAGGTTTGTAGGTTAATTGGCTTGGTATAAATGTAAATTGTCCCAAGTGTGTGTAGGATAGTGCTAGAATGTGAGGATCGCTGGGCAGCGCGGACTCGGTGGGCTGAAGGGCCTGTTTCCACGCTGTATCTCAAAACTAAACTAAACGAAACATACAGATCAGCAAAACTATCCCCATACATAAGCACAATCCCCAGGTCACTCCAGTGTGCACAGAACTGCCCACTGAGTCCATATGCACCAGGTGGGCACCCCTTTGACAGTCATCGTTTCCCACGAACCGATGGCCTTCTCAACACCTGGCCCTCTCCAGCCCTCGTTCCCTGGGGGGGGGGCACGGAAGGTAAGACTGTTGAGTTTGGTTTTAGTTTAGAGATACAGCACGGAAACTGGCCCTTCGGCCCACCGAGTCCCCGCCGACCAGCGATCCCCGCACATTAACACTACCCTGCGCACACTAGGGACAATCTTACATTCATATCTAACCAAGTAATCTACAAACCTGTGCGTTTTTGGAAATGTGGGAGGAGAACATACAAACTCCGCACAGACAGCACCCACAGTCAGGATCAAACCCAGGTCTCTGGCGCTGTAAGGCAGCAACTCTCCCGCTGCGCCAACAGCCAATAGACAATAGGTGCAGGAGTAGGCCATTCGGCCCTTCGAGCCAGCACCACCATTCAATGTGATTATGACTGATCATTCTCAATCGGTACCCCCGTTCCTGCCTTCTCCCCATACCTCCTGACTCCACTATCCTTAAGAGCTCTATCTAGCTCTCTCTTGAATGCATTCAGAGAATTGGCCTCCACTGCCTTCTGAGGCCACTTTCAGATCATCCCACCAGTCTCATTAGTCAATTAGTTTCTGCTTGCCTATACCCTCTCTCACATGTCCTCTCCCACCAGTCCTCCCCATTTCACTCACCACCCGGCTACACGAGAGATGATTTATGGTAGTCAGTTAACCTGCCAACCCGTATGCCGTTGTGATGTGGGGGGAAACCAGAGCAGCCGGATCAAACCCCACACTAACAGGAGTGGGGGGGCATCAGGATTGAACCTGGACCCCTGGAGCTACAAGGCAGTAGCTCTGCCTGCTGCAGCACCGACAGATCCAGAAGGCTGAATCTATCAAGAATGGAATCCCCTCGCAGGCTCTTGCGGAGGTTTCTTCGTATTGAGCTGATGTTCTGGCCGAGCATATCATGAGCGCTTGACAGCACTGGGCCTGCACTCGCTAGAGTTCAGAAGGTTCATGGGGGACCTCGATGAAACTTACAGAATAATGAAAGGCTTAGATAGAGTGGATGTGGAAAGGATGTTTCCACTGGTGGGAGAGCCTAGGACCAGAGGTCACAGCCTCAGAATTAAAGGGCGCTTTTTTAGAAAGGAGGTGAGGAGGAACTTCTTTAGTCAGAGGGTAATTAATCTGTGGAACTCATTGCCACAGAGGGCTGTGGAGGCCAAGGCAGTGGATATTTTTAAGCCAGAGACAGTGCAGCACGTCATTTTCGACTGGACTGTCCTCCGTCCCCCTGGTGGAGGGGTAGACCTCACGGCCCTTGACAACAGCACATTGCACTGGCTACAGCGCCTGGAGGGCGTTACATAATTTCTGCTGCCTCAAATGCAAGAAAAGAAGAAGAAGGCAGAGATAGACAAATTCTTGATTGGAACGGGTGTCAAGGATTAAGGGGAGAAGGCAGGAAAAAGGGATTAGGAGGCAGAGATCAGCCATGATTAAATGGCGGAGTAGACTCGATGGGCCGAATGGCTTAATTCTACTCCTAGTGAACTTGAACTCTCAGATAAGATCTGAAGCCCCACTGATTTCATAAGATATTAAGTATTTATTCACACAATGCTGGAGTAACTCAGTGGGTCAGGCAGCATCTCAGGAGAGAAGGAATGGGTGACGTTTGGGGTCGAGACCCTACTTCAGACTTCTTAAGATCATAGGACAATTAGGAACATTTAGACAATTACATGGATTTCCATCATAGGTTGCTTAAACATTGCGATAGTCAATGCCTCAGCTACCTTCTCCGGCAATTCTTTCCATACACCCACCACCCTTTGTGTGAAAAGGTTACACCTCAGATTCCTATTAAATCGTTCACCCTTCACCTTGACCCTATGTCCTCTGGTTCTCGATTCCCCTACTCTGGGCAAGAAAGTCTGTGCGTCTACCCGATCTAGTGAAGACAAGTGTGCAGTGGTGTTTCCTGGGAATCAGTACCAGGAACATCACTTTCAAACATAGAGCAGTACAGTACAGGATTGGACCATTGACCCCACATTGTATGTGCCGAACAGCATGCCAAGTTAAACTGATCCCATCTGTCTGTACACGATCCGTATCCCTCTATTCCCTGCAGTTCCTGAATAATAATTTGATGGGTTGGAATTGAATATTTAAGGCACAATTTGCAAATGTTACAAAACTAGGAGGTCTTGCTAATTATGAGGAGGATGGTAATTGATTTTAAGGAGATAAGAGAGATGCCAGCGAAATGGTTAGAAGGCCACTGAACTTGAATACTGGGAAAAGCAAGTTTCTAACCATCTAGTTAGGAAGGCCAAGGAGAGGCAACGTAATTTGGAAGGCAGGATTCTAAAAGTGGGGAACGAAAAGAGAGATCTTGGGATAAATCCACATAGACGATGAGGTCGTAAAGAAGCAAATGGGATCTTGAGCTTCATAAATAAAGGCACCAAGTACAAGAACAAGTCAGGA